>NC_057796.1:354587289-354683118 GCF_018294505.1 Triticum aestivum | reverse complement strand
AGACCAATGAACAGATAAACTTAGTAACTATCATTAGTCTCACTAACCACATTGTCATCACATTAAAATACCATCAGGGACTAAATGCACTTTTACTTGGCAGCAGCGCACATCGTCTGGGATCTGCCTCGGTCGAAGGAAGGTCGAAGCCGCCCGGTCCACCTCGATGGAGGGAATTCAGGAGATAGAACGAGGCAGATCCTATCAAACCATGTGTCCAAAACGTCACTCTGGGTATTTTTGGGCTTTTCAGCTCAACAGGGAAAATCCCCTGAAAGCCCTCACAAGCAGTGGTGGAGGTACCAAAATATTATTGGGCGGGCCAGATTGAAGAAAAGCACACAAGTTTAGCTTCCCAGACCCAGTTTCACCTTATTCAATGATTTGGCCTAAGGCTGGGTGGACCACCACCCACTTTTGTTTCAACTAAGCTCCATCCCTACTCCCAATCCCGTGTGTACCAAACAACACGAGAGCTATATCTCACTCTTTACGAGGCGGTAGCTCATCTCGTCTCGCCCCTGGCACCGCTAGCATGCCGACCATGTGTGTTCTGTGGTTTTTGTGGGAGCGGTTTTAGAAAGCTAATATGGACCGGTTTGGACTAGTTGAAATTTTCGCGTGTTCTTTTCTACGTGTTTTCTATATCGTTTTTTCCTTTCGATTTTCTCCTTTTTTGTGCTCATTTATTTTTTATTGTCTTCCTTTCCTTTTATTTTTTCCTTCATTTCTGAAATACACGCAAACATTTTTCAAATGCACATAGAACATTTTTCGTATACATGATGATCAGTTTTCACATACACATTGAGTATTTCCAATTATGGGTTGAACATTTTTCTCAAATACATGTTGAACATTTTTTGATACACGATGAATATTTTTAACACACATTGAACATTATGCATAAATGCCGTGAACATGTTTTTTGAACATGCAAAACATTTTTTAACTGTTATATTTTTTTTAAATGCCACAAACATTTTTTTGAATATTCAGAACTTTTTTTACTTACCCAAATATATATATTAACATTGTATAAACATTTTTTTATATGTAGAGAACATATTTTTGAAATTTGGGGGCATTTTTTGAATGGTATAATTTTTTTATTAATCATGCATATATTTATTTACATTGTATACTTTTATTTAAATTTCTGAAACAAAATTTGAAATGCCCGAACATTTTTTAAATGTCACAAATATTTTTTGGTTGCGTGATGAAATATTGTGAGATTTTGAACCAATTATTTTTGTTTTTAAAATATTTCAAATATATAAACAAAAGTAAAAAAAAGAAGAAAAAATGAGAGGAAAAAACGAACGAAACGTAGCGGACCCACGCGACCCTATTGGGCCCGCCTCGCTTGAGGTACAGACGCGCGCTCAAGGCCTCAGGAGCCGCGCCGATGCGCGCCCCGGCCCGCGCAGATCCCAACAAATGATAAGCTTCAGGGAGCGAAGCATTCGAGGATAAGAGGAGGAAGAGCCGTTGAAGGACAAAGAAGAGATGACCATGTTGTCGCCGGCCTCCACCCACCTCCTCCGCTCCGGCTCCGCGCCTGCGGCACCCCTGCTGCCTCGCCGCGCCTCCCTGCAGCTCTCCTGCGTCGCCGGCGGAGCCGCGCCAAGGAGTAGGAGACGGAGCGGCCGCCTGGAGGTGGTCCGCGCGGCCACCGCGGAGGTGGCCGAGGCCGCCGGCGCCCCCGCCTACACCAGCGAATCCCTCATCCTCTACTTCAAGGCGGAGGGCACCATGGAGGAGAGGGCTGTTCCCAAGATCACCCAGGCTCTCGAGGTGCATTTACTGTGATTTTTTGCTGACTGGGATGGACGATGAACGTCGGCCGGTAAACCAACCGTCGATTGAGATGAACATGTGCGTGTGTGTTGTAGGGGATGGACGGCGTCACTGACCTGGAGGTGCTCATCGAAGAAGGCATCGGAAGTGTTGTGGTAAATTTGCCCCCCTCTGCTCCTACTTTTCATCGTCAATTGCTCCCAGTATTCAGTGTGCACGTATACATACATGCATTTCTTTTGCGTGGAATATATCTGTCTGCAGTCATACGCTCAAACCATTATCCCAATTTTGTAAACACATTAGATTCTGTGAAGTGCACTATCTGGAAAGTGCAAACGCAAGAATAGACTGCCTTGCAAGCAGAGAGGGCGTTATCGTCAGATAGTATCCTTTTAGTAGTTTAATTTTCGTACAGATTTTGTCAAAAGGAAAACCCACAAATGCTTAAATTTTCTTTTTGTCTGGCACTCAGTTATCTGAAAGAATCAACAAAGAAAGCAAAACACAATTAGCTACACAGAGATCTCTGCAAGCCAGTTCTGTAATCCTGCCTATATTGCTGACAGATTAACCATGGATACATGATCATGGGAGATGAAAGCAGCGCTATAGATTCTTATATCCATTACTTATAGAGTGATTTGTGGTCACAACACTTAACAAACGAAAACGCTGTTATGGACAATGTGGTGAGGACAAGGAAAGCTCCTTGCAGATTTGCAGTGGCTCTATGCTCAGGGCACCTGGAGAGCACAGCAAACAATTATCAGTTTGGTGACTATAACTTTTTTACCACATTGGAAAACAATGTGCAGGGACTAATTAATTTCTTAAACACTTATCTGGTTTTTCACTTAAGCATTTGCAGGGCAGATATGTCCTCGTGTTAGATAACTAGTAAAAATACCACTTAAGTTGAAACTTGAAAACCATTTGTTTTGAAAACCAGATAAAGATCGAAACTCCAAATGGTTAAGATGTACGTAGGGCCGTTTGCACTGCTTTGTTGACGAGCTTCTATTTTCACCAAGAAGTCAAATCTATTTTCAAGTTTTCTCAGACTTCTAAACTTGATTTTCCTTATAGTGTGAGGAAATGAAATACGGCATAACCTTTAGTTTCGTGAAACACCCAAGGCCTAGCATAAACTGCAGTGTTTTGTTAGCCCAAAAAGTACAAAAAAAAAGTGTTAAACTTAGTTGCCAGTAACAACCAAAACATTGCAGTTGTGGAACAATTAAGATGCATGTGCTCATGTTTAAGAGAGTCTCCTCTACTCTGTAATATCTGCTTTATGTGTACAACAGATAATTCATTCCATTTCAGCTTCAAGAGCCTCGATGGCTACAGAAGCGAATTTTATTTAAAGCTCTATCTATGTTCTAATCATGCCATTTTATTTCGTAACGCGATGCGATACACATTATCACCGTTGATGTATGCCTTTTTTTTCCAACCGGGTTGATGTATGTTTTTGCTGGAGCAACTGCAGTTAACGAAGGCGACAACAGTTCAAGCTACTGGGGTCGCCTCAAACCTAGTGGAAGCCATCCAGGGAGTTGGCTTCAAGCTGCAAACTCTTAGCCTCAGCTTCGAGGACTTTGACAAGGCGGATGCTGCTGCTGCTGCTGTCACAGGAGAAGGAGCAGACGTCCAAGCCAGCGAGTGAGCTAAACAACTTCGTGCCTGCGCTGAGTGCACACGATGTGCTCTGATCGTTGGGGTTCAATCTTTCTTCAGACATTTTTTTCTTTAGTTGTCATACACTCGCTTCTAGCAATTTTTCAAGCTGCACGTTTTACCTTCTGGCATGACTACGTACCCTATGTGGGCTTTTAGAAATGCTTCATCTTCCCATCAAAGAAAAAGAAAAAGAAATTCTGCGTCTTGGGAGTTTCCCGTTTCCTTCGCATTGGTGTGTGTTCTTGGCCCGTTCTATCTGAAGTAGGAGGACAAACCGTCTGGTCCGCCATATTACGCGCTGGTTGACCACGCTGCGTCAGCAAACTCACTCAATACGCTTCCCCAGAAAAGAAGAGGATGCCAACCTGGGCCGGTCTTGTAGGAACCCAGTAGATATCACGCCTTGTGAATTCTGCTGCTCCCTTGGATCCATATTAATTAACGCTACTTTAGTACAACTTTATTAGAGCATCTTTAATAAAAGATGTAAAATAGCACGAGACCACTTTTTAATGATGTATATTTTACTTCAGTCATAATTTGATGATGTAAAATACATCATCTATTGAAGATACTCTTAATATGAACCCGAGGGAGTAATATCTTTGTTCATTTAGTTGAATTTAAAAGGATCGAAGGATACCCTCAAGGTTTCATTTACATGCCTAATCATCACAAAAAAATTGTAGAACTAGACTAACCCAAGGATAGACACATCAAACACTCTCTGAGATTCGCACACACATCTAATGGGTCGAAATTTGACCCAGCGTGAATTGAAAATCAGTCGACTAGAACGGTTGGGAAGTTTTTTTTAGAGAGGTTCCCTTAATGCATCTCCAATCGGAGTGGGCAAATTTGATTCCCGGAGCGCCTGTCACCCCTTATACCCCCTCCCCTTCCATTTTCAAAACCTCAAACCCATGCAAACACACGCCGTTGACCACTGAATGATGCGAATACACGTAACGGTGAATATAACACACAAATAAAACTTATTTTCAGCGTGGATTCACATATGTTCCACAAGATCATTGAGTAGTTGCACGTGCATCTGTGTATCTTGAAATTGTCGATGCATCTCAAAGTTCACAACATGCTCTGCATCTTGTTCCAGGAGGCGGGCATGCACTTCGCCTTCTCAAAATCATGTGTGTGGGCTGCCACTTTCTCCCTCATCCTCCACAATCATGATGTGCAAGATTACAGAACATGTCATCACCTGCCGCAATGTCTCTGGATCCCACATCACTACACCTCCACGAACAATACCCCAACAAGCTTGGAGCACTTCAAATGGCATTTCCACATCCTCCCTCCCAACTTCTTGCATTTTTGCAAAGAGGCATCGTTTTTTTTATCTTGGGAATTGGGTATAGTCTTCACAAACGTCGCCCACTGAGGATAGAAACCATTGACAAGGTGGTACCCCCATGTTATAGTCATACACGTTGATGGTGTAGTTGCACGCAGGAGCATCACCAATGCAAGGTCTCTTGAGCAGCGGAGATTCAAGAAGCACATTGATGTCGTTGTGAGAACATAGCATGCCAAAGAAAGCATGATAAATTCACAAGTTCTTTGACGCCACTACTTCAAGTATGACGGTGACCTCTTTGGTTTTCTCTTGGTACTGCCCGTGCAAACTGGTCTGACAATTTTTCCATCGCCAATACACACAATAGATTGAACTAAACATACCTAAAAGACCTCTTGCTACTCCAAATGTTAATAACGTTTATGTGTCCTTGATATTTGGTTCTTTTGAGTACTCTGTGTAGGTAAATTGCTCCATGGCCTCAATGCATGTGCTCTTCACAGTCGAACGTGCTCATCAACAACATTTATGGCTTTACCTTATGCAATATCCTCATAGTAGTCGTTCATTTCTGCAACTGAGAGAATGACAGTTGTCCGCAACAATCCTTCCTTGGTGTGAAGTAATGATCATATGCCTTCACCCCATTCACTATGGGCAAGAATAAATGAGTGCTCATCTCGAAGCGGCGCCCAAAAAAACCCTCAAAAAACATACCGGGTTGGGTTTGAAGTTATGCGCCACTTATCATATCCCTAGAAACAACGGTCTTGCTCTTTGGTCGAACCCTTGAAGTTGCAAACATGTTCCTCTTACTTCTCCATTTCTTCCTGGATGCACCATCATCATGTCAACATCTTCGTCAGCATCGATGGTTGAATTGAAAGAACCAATGAACCGTCTAAATATGTACTCATCAAGCTCTTTGTAACCAAAATCATCATCCGACAAATCCATCACTTGCCTACAAATAAGTAAAGAATATCAAAAATAGCTTAGACATTTCTTCGAACACATGGCAGGCAAGGTGTATATCCGGCGGAGTAGGGCGTACTAGTGCGACATTCGGGGTGGCTACCGTGTTTGAGGCGGCAATGACAGTCGTGAGGGGTTTGGGGCCCCTGGTGACGGCATCGCAGGATGGGGACATCGGCGAATCTAGGGTTGGAACGACACCAGAGCTAGGCAAGGGGCAATGCGAACAAGGAAGAAGAGTGGAAGAGGGCAGGGCAGAGGAGGTTTGGGGAAATTTAGAGAGATCTGGGGTGGATCCGACGTAATTGGCGTGGCACGTCCATACGAGCCTAAATCCACCCCACATATGAACTGGGTTTGAGAGATCTCGAACAACCCAGGTGATGACTCACAACTATAGAGGATCTATCGTAGTCCTTTCGATAAGTAAGAGTGTCGAACCCAACGAGGAGCAGAAGGAAATGATAAGCGGTTTTCAGCAAGGTATTCTCTGCAAGCATTGAAATTATAGGTAACAGATAGTTTTGTGATAAGATAATTTGTAACGAGCAACAAGTAACAAAACTGAAAAAAGTGCAGCAAGGTGGCCCAATCCTTTTTGTAGCAAAGGACAAGCCTGGACAAACTCTTATATAAAGAAAAGCGCTCCCGAGGACACATGGGAATTATCGTCAAGCTAGTTTTCATCACGTTCATATGATTCACGTTCGGTACTTTGATAATTTGATATGTGGGTGGACCGGTGCTTGGGTGCTGCCCTTACTTGGACAAGCATCCCACTTATGATTAACCCCTATTGCAAGCATCTGCAACTATAAAAGAAGTATTAAGGTAAACCTAACCATAGCATGAAACATATAGATCCAAATCAGCCCCTTACGAAGCAACGCATAAACTAGGGTTTAAGCTTCTGTCACTCTAGCAACCCATCATCTACTTATTACTTCCCAATGCCTTCCTCTAGGCCCAAATAATGGTGAAGTGTCATGTAGTCGACGTTCACATAACACCACTAGAGGAGAGACAACATACATCTCATCAAAATATCGAACGAATACCAAATTCACATGACTACTAATAGCAAGACTTCTCCCATGTCCTCAGGAACAAACGTAACTACTCACAAAGCATATTCATGTTCATAATCAGAGGAGTATTAATATGCATAAGGATCTGAACATATGATCTTCCACCAAATAAACCAACTAGCATCAACTACAAGGAGTAATCAACACTACTAGCAACCTACAGGTACCAATCCCAGACTTAGAGACAAGAATTGGATACAAGAGATGAACTAGGGTTTGAGAGGAGATGGTGCTGGTGAAGATGTTGATGGAGATTGGCCCCTCCCGATGAGAGGAGCGTTGGTGATGACGATGGCGATGATTTCCCCCTCCCGGAGGGAAGTGTCCCCGGCAGAACAGCTCTGCCGGAGCCCTAGATTGGTTCCGCCAAGGTTCCGCCTCGTGGCGGCGGAGTCTCGTCCCGAAAGCTTGCTTATGATTTTTCTTCGGACGAAAGACTTCATATAGCAGAAGATGGGCACCGGAGGGCCACCAGGGGGCCCACGAGGCAGGGGGCGCGCCCAGGGGGTAGGGCGCGCTCCCACCCTCGTGGCCAGGGTGTGGGCCCCCTCTGGTATTTCTTCCGCTCAGTATTTTTTATTATTTCCAAAAACAACTTTCGTGGAGTTTCAGGACTTTTGGAGTTGTGCAGAATAGGTCTCTAATATTTGCTCCTTTTCCAGCCCAGAATTCCAGCTGCCGGCATTCTCCCTCCTTATGTAAACCTTGTAAAATAAGAGAGAATAGGCATAAGTATTGTGACATAATGTGTAATAACAGCCCATAATGCAATAAATATCGATATAAAAGCATGATGCAAAATGGACGTATCAACTCCCCCAAGCTTAGACCTCGCTTGTCCTCAAGCGGAAGCCGATAACGATAAATATGTCCACATGTTTAGAGGTAGAGGTGTCGATAAAATAAAATACGGACATGAGGGCATCATGATCATTCTTATAACAGCAACATATATGGATATTGTCATATGATCTCTTATACTCAAGTAATAATCTATTCACAATGCAAAGTATGAATCAGAAACTTTATTGAGAACTAACAAACTATAATCTCAGTCATTGAAGCAATTGCAATTTATCATAACATCAGAAAGAGTCTATGTCAGAGCTTTTCAGCAAGTCCACATACTCAACTATCATTTAGTCTTTCACAATTGCTAACACTCACGCAATACTTGTGGTTACGGAGTTTTAATCGGACACAGAGAAAGATAGGGGCTTATAGTTTCGCCTCCCAACCTTTTACCTCAAGGGTAATGTCAACAATAATAGTTCATGCTAACTTACATCCAATTAGATATATGTATCAGGATCTTTCCAACACACTGTGCTTGCCAAAGGATAAAATGTAAAAAGGAAAGGTGAAGATCACCATGACTCTTGCGTAAGGTAGAAGATAGAAGTAAAAGATAGGCCCTTCGCAGAGGGAAGCAGAGGTTGCCATGCGCTTTCAGGGTTGGATGCACAAAATCTTAATGCGAAAGAACGTCACTTTATATTGCCACTTGTGATATGGACCTTTATTATGCAGTCTGTCGCTTTTATTTCTTCCACATCACAAGATCGTATAAAGCTTATTTCCTCCACACCAATCAATCATACATATTTAGAGAGCAATTTTTATTGCTTGCACCGATGACAACTTACTTGAAGGATCTTACTCAATCCATTGGTAGATATGGTGGACTCTCATGGGAAAACTGTGTTTAAGGGTTTTTGGAAGCACAAATAGTATCTCTACTTGGTGCAAAGAATTTGGCTAGCATGAGGGGGAAAGGAAAACTCAACATGTTGGATGATCCATGACAATATACTTTATCTCAAATATAAGAAAACATAACCCATTATGTTGTCTTCCTTGTCCAACATCAACTCTTTAGCATGTCATATTTTAATGAGTGCTCCCAATCATCAAAGATGTCTAAGATAGTATATTTATATGTGAAACCTCTCTTTCTTTATTACTTCCTATTAATTGCAACGATGACCAAAGCTATGTTTGTCAACTCTCAACAATTTTTAATCATCATACTCTTTCTATGTGAAGTCATTTCTCTCCATAAGATCAATATGATCTATTTGTTTCTTTTTATTCTTTTATCTTTTCTTTTATTCACTCAAGATCATAGCAAGATAATCAAGCCCTTGACTCAACACTAATCTTTATTATATAGCTCACGGACTCGATTACAAAGAGGGATCGTAAAGCAAAACTCAAAATTAAATCATACTAAAATTTTATTCTACTAGATCAAGATATTACTAATAAGGATCAAACTAAGAAAAACGGTAAAGATAGGAGATGTGGTGGTGATACGATACCGGGGCACCTCCCCCAAGCTTGGCAGTTGCCAAGGGGAGTGCCCATACCCATATGATTATGTCTCCTTTTTCGGAGAGTGGTGATGATGGAGTTGTTGATGATGACAGTTGTGCTTTAGCTTCTTCATACTGTAATTGAGAAGGGCAATTTCCTCCTTTAAATCATCGACCTCCGATTCCAGCTTCAAGATCTTATCACATAAATCTCCTTTGCTTTTCTGCCGAAAACGAGAAGGAATAGATCGGTTGTTAGATAGTTTAGCCCTCTTAGGGAGACTAGATTTCTTGAACTTCACGTGCATATCCCCAGGTTGAGGTAGAGGGACATCCTCCTCCTCCAAACTTGAATCATTGATCCTCATAAAATGAGCATCCTCCTCCTCATCCGTAGTTCGACCACAAGGAGATAGATCCCCATAGGTCTTTGGGTCAGCAATGAGGTGTGAGACATAGCTCTCTCCGTCGGAATCCTGAGATGACATCTTGCTCCAAATCTGCTACAGAAACAGCTCGAAACAAGAACAAAGGATAATTGCGTGGTACATGAGTCAAAACCTTCGGGAGATTATATAATGAATTTTTACCGACCAAAATACGTATCGTGAAAGAAAACGGAGTCCGGAGAGCACACGAGGTGCCCACGAGGCAGGGGGGCGCGCCCTCCACCCTCGTGGAGGCCTCGTGTCCTTCCCGGACTGCTTCTTATTTTTCTATTTTTCTAAATATTCCAAAACGGAGAAAAATCGCCATTAGAACTGTTTTGGAGTCGGTTTACTTACCGTACCACATACCTATTCCTTTTCGGAGTCTGAAACGTTCCGGAAAGTGTCCCTTATGTATTCCTCCGGGGTTACGGTTTCAATAACATTGGTTTCAACATTTATAGGATTACCTAAGATATAATGTTTAATTCTTTGACCGTTCACCACCTTCGGATTTGTGCCTTCGAAGTTGTTGATTTTTATGGCACCGGAACGATAGACCTCCTCGATAACGTAAGGACCTTCCCATTTAGAGAGAAGTTTTCCTGCAAAAAATCTTAAACGAGAGTTGTATAGCAATACATAATCACCTACATTAAACTCACGCTTTTGTATTCTTTTGTCATGCCATCTTTTAACTTTTTCTTTAAACAATTTGGCAGTCTGATAGGCTTGGGTTCTCCATTCATCACCTGAGCTAATGTCAAGTAACCTCTTCTCACCGGCAAGTTTGAAATCATAGTTGAGCTCTTTAATGGCCCAATATGCCTTATGTTCTAGTTCGAGAGGTAAGTGACATGCTTTTCCATAAACCATTTTATACGGAGACATACCCATAGGATTTTTATATGCAGTTCTATAGGCCCATAATGCATCATCAAGTTTCTTGGACCAATTCTTTCTAGATCTATTAACAGTCTTTTGCAAAATTAATTTGAGCTCTCTATTACTCAATTCTACTTGACCACTAGACTGTGGGTGATAAGGAGATGCAATTCTATGATTAACATCATACTTAGCAAGCATTTTACGAAAGCACCATGAATAAAATGTGAACCACCATCAGTCATTAAATATCTAGGGACTCCAAACCTCGGAAAAATAACTTCTTTAAGCATCTTAATAGAAGTGTTATGATCAGCACTACTAGTTGGAATAGCTTCTACCCACTTAGTAACGTAATCAACAGCAACTAAAATATGTGTATATCCATTAGAGGCAGGAAACGGTCCCATATAATCAAAGCCCCAAACATCAAATGGTTCAATAACAAGTGAATAATTCATAGGCATTTCTTGACGTCTACTAATATTACCAATTCTTTGACATTCATCACAAGATAAGACAAACTTACGGGCATCCTTGAAGAGAGTAGGCCAATAAAAACCGGATTGCAATACCTTATGTGCAGTTCTATCTCCAGCGTGGTGTCCTCCATAAGCCTCGGAGTGACACTTGCGTAGGATCTGTTCCTGTTCATGCTCAGGTACACAACGTCTAATAACACCATCTACTCCTTCTTTATAAAGATGTGGGTCATCCCAGAAGTAATGTCTTAAATCATAGAAAAACTTTTTCTTTTGCTGGTATGTGAAACTAGGTGGTATAAATTTAGCAACAATGTAATTAGCATAATCAGCATACCATGGAGCAGTACGAGAAGCATTTATGACATTTAATTGTTCATCAGGAAAGCTATCATCAATAGGTAGTGGGTCATCAAGAACATTTTCTAACCTAGACAAGTTGTCTGCAACGGGGTTCTCAGCTCCCTTTCTATCAATAATATGCAAATCAAATTCTTGTAGCAAGAGAACCCATCTAATAAGTCTAGGTTTAGCATCTTTCTTTTCCATAAGATATTTAATAGCAGCATGATCAGTGTGAATAGTTACTTTAGAATCAACAATATAAGGTCTGAACTTATCACAAGCAAATACAACTGCTAAGAATTCTTTTTCAGTAGTAGCATAATTTCTCTGAGCATTGTCTAGAGTTTTACTAGCATATTGAATAACATTTAATTTCTTATCAACTCTTTGCCCTAGAACAGCACCTACAGCATAATCACTAGCATCACACATAATTTCAAAGGGTAAATTCCAATCAGGTGGCTGAACAATAGGTGCAGAAATCAATGCTTTCTTAAGTATTTCAAATGCTTCTACACAATCATCATCAAAGACAAATGGTATATCTTTTTGTAATAAATTAGTCAGAGGCCGAGAAATTTTTGAGAAGTCCTTAATGAACCTCCTATAAAACCGGCATGACCAAGGAAACTTCTTATACCTTTGATGTCCTTGGGACATGGCATCTTTTCAATAGCATCAACTTTAGCTTTATCAACTTCAATACCTCTTTCAGAAATTTTATGCCCCAAGACAATACCTTCATTAACCATAAAGTGGCACTTTTCCCAATTCAAGACAAGATTAGTTTCTTCACATCTCTGCAAAACTCGATCAAGGTTGCTCAAGCAATCATCAAAAGAGGATCCATAAACGGAGAAATCGTCCATGAAAACCTCACAAATCTTTTCACAAAAGTCAGAGAATATAGCCATCATGCATCTTTGAAAGGTAGCAGGTGCATTACATAAACCAAAAGGCATACGTCTATAAGCAAAAGTACCGAAAGGGCAAGTAAAAGTGGTCTTAGCTTGATCATCAGCTGACACAGGTATTTGAGAGAAACCAGAATAACCATCTAGAAAGCAAAAATGTGTATGTTTGGATAATCTTTCTAGCATTTGATCAATAAAAGGTAAGGGGTAATGATCTTTTTAGTAGCTTTATTTAATTTGCGGAAATCAATTACCATCCTATAACCTGTAATAATTCTTTGCGGAATCAATTCATCTTTATCATTAGGAACGACAGTAATACCTCCCTTCTTAGGGACACAATGGACAGGACTTACCCACTGACTATCAGCAACGGGATAAATTATACCTGCCTCAAGGAGCTTTAGTATTTCCTTTCTTACCACTTCTTTCATCTTAGGATTCAGCCGTCGTTGATGATCAATAACTGGTTTGGCATCTTTCTCCAAATTTATTTTGTGTTGACATAGAGTGGGACTAATGCCCTTAAGATCATCAAGAGTATATCCAATAGCAGCACGGTGCTTCTTCAGAGTTTTCAATAATTTTTCTTCCTCCTTCTCTGAAAGGTTAGCACTAATAATAACAGGATATATCTTCTTTTCATCAAGATAAGCATATTTAAGAGTATCAGGCAATGGTTTAAGCTCAAACACGGGATCACCCTTGGGTGGAGGAGGATCCCCTAGGATTTCAACAGGCAAGTTGTGTTTCAGAATAGGTCCCTGTTTAAAGAACACTTCATCTATTTCCCTTCTTTCATTCATAAACATATCATTTTCATGGTCTAGCAAATATTGTTCTAAAGGATCACTAGGAGGTACGGCAATAGAAGCAAGACCAATAATTTCATCTTTACTAGGCAATTCCTCTTCACGGTGTTGTCTACGAAATTTAGAGAAAGTTAAACTCATGAGACATATCACCTAAACCAATAGTAACAACATCCTTTTCGCAGTCTATCTTAGCATTAACAGTGTTTAAGAAGGGTCTACCAAATATAATGGGACAAAAGCTATCTTGTGGGGAACCAAGAACAAGAAAATCAGCAGGATATTTAGTTTTCCCACACAAGACTTCAACATCTCTAACAATTCCAATTGGTGAAATAGTATCTCTATTGGCAAGTTTAATTGTGACATCAATATCTTCTAACTCAGCAGGTGCAATATCATGCATAATTTCTTTGTATAAGTCAATAGGTATTGCACTAGCACTAGCACCCATATCACATAAGCCATGATAACAATGATCTCCTATTTTAACAGAAATAACAGGCATGCCTACCACAGGTCTATGTTTATCTTTAGCACAAGGTTTAGCAATTCTAGCAGTTTCATCACAGAAATAAATAACATGCCCATCAATATTATCAGCCAAGAGATCTTTAACAATAGCAATATTAGGTTCAACTTTAACTTGCTCAGGAGGTGTATAAGTTCTAATATTGCTTTTACGAACCACAGTTGAAGCTTTAGCATGATCCTTTATTCTAACAGGGAAAGGTGGTTTCTCAACATAAGCAGTAGGAACAATAGGATCATTATAAGTGATAGTCTTTTCTTCAACTTTAATAGGTGCAGCTACTTTTACTTCTATGGGAGGATGATATTTAAACCACTTCTCCTTAGGGAGATCAACATGAGTAGCAAAAGATTCACAGAAAGAAGCTACTATCTCAGAGTCAAGTCCATATTTAGTGCTAAATTTACGGAAAACATCGGTATCCATAAAAGATTTAACACAATCAAACTTAGGTGTCATACCTGACTCCTTACCTTCGTCGAGATCCCAATCTTCAGAGTTGCGTTTAATTCTTTCCAATAAATCCCATTTGAATTCAATAGTCTTCATCATAAAAGAGCCAGCACAAGAAGTATCGAGCATGGTGCGATTGTTATCAGAAAGCCGAGCATAAAATTTTGAATAATCATTTCTCTTGAGAGCTCATGATTGGGGCATGAATATAACATTGATTTAAGCCTCCCCCAAGCTTGAGCGATGCTTTCTCCTTCGCGAGGCCAAAAATTATATATATAATTACGATCACGATGAACAAGATGCATAGGATAAAACTTCTGATGAAATTCCAATTTCAATCGTTTGTAGTTCCATGATCCCATATCATCACATAGCCTATACCATGTCAATGCATCTCCCTTCAAAGATAAAGGGAAGACCTTCTTCTTGATAACATCATCGGGCATACCTGCAAGCTTAAATAATCCACAAACCTCATCCACATAGATTAGGTGCTCATCAGGATGTAATGTTCCATCTCCTGCAAAAGGATTAGCTAGCAGTTTTTCTACATACCCGAAGGAATTTCAAAGTAGACATTTTCATTTTCAGTAGGTTCAGTAGGTTGAGGAGCAACTCTTTGCTCTACTGGTCGGGGTGAAGATACCCCGAACAAGCCCCTCAGAGGATTACTTTCCATAGTAACAAGTGACAGTAAATTTCAGCACACTATATAAATTTTTCCTTACCAAATTCCACCTACCAAAGGCGCTTCACTCCCCGGCAACGGCGCCAGAAAAGAGTCTTGATGACCCACAAGTATAGGGGATCTATCGTAGTCCTTTCGATAAGTAAGAGTGTCGAACCCAACGAGGAGCAGAAGGAAATGATAAGCGGTTTTCAGCAAGGTATTCTCTGCAAGCACTGAAATTATAGGTAACAGATAGTTTTGTGATAAGATAATTTGTAACGAGCAACAAGTAACAAAAGTAAATAAAGTGCAGCAAGGTGGCCCAATCCTTTTTGTAGCAAAGGACAAGCCTGGACAAACTCTTATATAGAGAAAAGCGCTCCCGAGGACACATGGGAATTATCGTCAAGCTAGTTTTCATCACGTTCATATGATTCGCGTTCGGTACTTTGATAATTTGATATGTGGGTGGACCGGTGCTTGGGTGCTGCCCTTACTTGGACAAGCATCCCACTTATGATTAACTCCTATTGCAAGCATCCGCAACTACAAAAGAAGTATTAAGGTAAACCTAACCATAGCATGAAACATATGGATCCAAATCAGCCCCTTACGAAGCAACGCATAAACTAGGGTTTAAGCTTCTGTCACTCTAGCAACCCATCATCTACTTATTACTTCCCAATGCCTTCCTCTAGGCCCAAATAATGGTGAAGTGTCATGTAGTCGACGTTCACATAACACCACTAGAGGAGAGACAACATACATCTCATCAAAATATCGAACGAATACCAAATTCACATGACTACTAATAGCAAGACTTCTCCCATGTCCTCAGGAACAAACGTAACTACTCACAAAGCATATTCATGTTCATAATCAGATGAGTATTAATATGCATATAGGATCTGAACATATGATCTTCCACCAAATAAACCAACTAGCATCAACTACAAGGAGTAATCAACACTACTAGCAACCTACAGGTACCAATCCCAGACTTAGAGACAAGAATTGGATACAAGAGATGAACTAGGGTTTGAGAGGAGATGGTGCTGGTGAAGATGTTGATGGAGATTGGCCCCCTCCCGATGAGAGGAGCGTTGGTGATGACGATGGCGATGATTTCCCCCTCCCGGAGGGAAGTGTCCCCGGCGGAACAGCTCTGCCGGAGCCCTAGATTGGTTCCGCCAAGGTTCCGCCTCGTGGCGGCGGAGTCTCGTCCCGAAAGCTTGCTTATGATTTTTGTTCGGATGAAAGACTTCATACAGCAGAAGATGGGCACCGGAGGGCCAACAGGGGGCCCACGAGGCAGGGGGCGCGCCGAGGGAGGTAGGGCGCGCCCCCACCCTCGTGGCCAGGGTGTGGGCCCCTTCTGGTATTTCTTCTGCTCAGTATTTTTTATTATTTCAAAAAACAATTTTCGTGGAGTTTCAGGACTTTTGGAGTTGTGTCAGGACTTTTGGAGTTGTGCAGAATAGGTCTATAATATTTGCTCCTTTTCCAGCCCAGAATTCCAGCTGCCGGCATTCTCCCTCCTTATGTAAACCTTGTAAAATAAGAGAGAATAGGCATAAGTATTGTGACATAATGTGTAGTAACAGCCCATAATGCAATAAATATCGATATAAAAGCATGATGCAAAATGGACGTATCACCAGGCATACGGACCGTTGAGAGCCCAGTTGCAATGGCGGAGCTATGTTGAGGCCGGGGGAGGGGGGACATTGCCTCCCAGCCTTGGGATTTTTTCTGAAGAATTTATTTATGTAGCCGCATAGATTGAAGAAAATATAGACTTTTACCCCTCCAATAGCTAATATTTTTTCATTAGTCTCCCCAGTCATCCCAAGCTAGCTCTGCCACTGCCCGATTGAGTGGCGTTTTATGACAAAGAAGATCTGCCATGATGATACGCCCGAACATATGGGGCAAAGTAGGGGGTCCAGTTGAAGATTCTCGTATCTCGTATTATCCCGTGTAGAGAAGCGCTGGCTCTAGCTAATGATCTCTCTATCGCGAGTGAATAGCAAAAAACTACCACAGTACGGGCTATCGTTGCAAAAAACTACCGTTTTTTTTAATTTTTCACAAAACTACTAGAAAAGTGGTGGGCTGTTCAAAAAAACCCTAGTGGCCGAACGGTTACAGTTTAAGTGTGTTTATGACACGTGGGGCCCGCCCGTCGGGTTTCTGTCGGCCATAGGCTGACGACGCGCGGGTGGACGGCTGTTAGGGCGTGCTGTCCCGACCAAGTCAAGACGACCGCGCCGTGTCCTCTGTTCCCCCCTCTCTCTCACTCCGTCTCCCTCTCCGACCTAGGCGATGGCGTCGGCGGCGGGGTAACCAGTCGACGACGACCACTTGACGGGTGGAGGTGGAACGGGGGATGGAGGCGGAGAGTACTCGGAGGTTGATAACTGGCTGGGGAGCGGTAGCTTCGCAACCCAGCCGGCGGCGGTGCCGCCACCGTAGCAGACACCACAGGCTTCACCGCCATCGCAGGCTGCGATGCCACAGGCTGCACCGTCGTCGCCTGAGAATCGCTAGTTCTCGCTTGAGTACAGAGCGGCAAGGTTTCTTGCTGGCGCTGTGCAGGCGGATCCGACCAACACCCACCACTGGGCCTCTGCATTTGGAGGGCTGGAGTAAGATTTTTTTCTTCTGTTCATCAGCTCCTTCAACACACTCTGCATTCGTGCTAGTTTGAGTACTCTGCTAGTTTAGTTCAAAGTTCAGGCAATCTTTAGTTAGGTTTTTAACCAAACCCTAGGTTAATGCAGCTGTGATTCATCTTAGAACATGCACTGGTTCAGAGTAGTTAGTTGGATGCACCAGTTGCATTTTGAAGTGAAGGATTAGTTGGATGTGGTAGAAATGCATGGTGGATTCATAGAAGCATTTTTTGGATTCAGATTCCTTACTGTACTTTTTAGTTAGTGTTAACTGAATTGTGTAGCAAAAAACACTTATTTAGGCCTTTGAAATAACATATTATGTAATGCAGGTTGGATGATGAAATTTGGGAGGTGAGGCTGCATTTCCAGGGTAGAGATAACATGGAAAGGAGATTTTCTGTTTTAGACATCACTTTTCTCAACTTGATAGCACTTACCGAAATTGAAGGCTATGGGTCAGATGACTACATGTATTGGGTAAAGAAGAAGGAATTGGACAGGAAGGTTTATTGCTTCTGGACAGTCAAGATGCAGTTGAAGAAATGTTAGATCACTCTGATTTCACAGTGCTGAATATTATTGTGGCCAAGGCAAATGAAGATAGAGATGTTGAATTTAACATGGGTCACAATGTTTGTGAAGAACAAGTTCCAATAGGCTGCCCATTGGGGGTCCTGATTTTATATTAAGCCTATCACAAGATGGAGTGGTTCACCCTCTTGAAGTTAATGTGAACACACAACAGAGCTGCAACTTGAACATTACAGATGCTCCTGGTGGTGATGATGGACAAGCTGGTGGTGAGGATGGATCTGATGGTGTACCAGATGATGATATTGACAAATCATCCTCAGACTTTGAGATTGACAGGGGTGACTATAGAGGGATAAAGATGTCTTACAAGGCTTGGAAGAGAGGTGAAGAAAATATTGTAAATGAAGAAGAAACAAATGATGCAGAAGACATACCACACTCTGAAGGTGACAGTGATGTTTCAGAGTTTTGGCAGGAGGAGAAAGAGGCTGACAGTGGAGAGGAGAGAGTTGTGGCAAAAGGCATGCCTGAGAAACTGAAGCCTGTTAGAAGAGCAGCAGTAAATCCAAGTCCTACTTCTAGAGCTCATAGTCAGCCAGAGATCCCCAAGCTTCAAGATTTTGTACCTGAAACTGATGAATATTGCTTCCCTGGTGATGTGGGCATTTCTGACTCAGATGGAGAGGCTCCAAGACTACCTTCTGGAAGGAAGAGAAGATTGAAGAAGAAGAAAGAGAGGAAATGGTATGACCCAAATCTACTAGATGAACATGAGCAGTTGTGCAAGGACCTTTGCTTCACCAATGTGTAT
The DNA here is from genome assembly GCF_018294505.1 of Triticum aestivum. Taxonomy (NCBI): domain Eukaryota; kingdom Viridiplantae; phylum Streptophyta; class Magnoliopsida; order Poales; family Poaceae; genus Triticum; species Triticum aestivum. Next base: position 354,664,386 of record NC_057796.1, on the reverse strand, counting down.
GACTTTAGAAAGGCTTTGAGAAATTTTCATGTTAGGACTTTGAGAAACTTTCAGTACCATAGGAATGAACCAACAAGGATTATTGTTTGGTGCCCACAGAGGAAGAATGGCTGTGAATTTTTCATGACTGCCTCCAAAGTAGCCCATGATACATTCACAATCAAGAAGATTCACTTGGATCATAGTTGTGGAGCTTGCGAAGAGAGTACCAAGGTGACTACAGAGTGGGTTGCAGAAGCTGTGGAGGACACGGTTAGATCAAATGTAAAGGCTGATGTAGAGACAGTTCTGAAACATACTAAGTAGAAGTTTGGGGTGCATGTACCTAGGAGTTTGGCATATAGGGCAAGACTGATGGATGTTGATGTTGTGCAAGGTGACCATAGAAAGCAGTATCTCAGGTTGATCGAGGGACTGCCTACAATGCGTGCTTGACACAAACCCTGGAAGCAGGTGAAGGAAATATGCCCTAGAGGCAATAATAAAGTTATTATTTATTTCCTTATTTCATGATAAATGTTATTATTCATTACATGTGTTCTTCAGGATGGCCTAATGAGGCCATTTTAGGGTTGGTCGACAACTTGCCCCCCTGGATGGCCTACTTGAATCTAGGGGGCAAGTTGTCGACCAACCCTAAAATGGCCTAATTAGGCCATCCAGGGGGGCAAGTTGTCGACCAACCCTAAAATGGCCTCATTAGGACATCTAGCGGGGCTTGTTGTCGACCAACCCTAAAATAGCCTAATTAGGCCATCTAGGGGGGCTTGTTGTCGACCAACCCTAAAATGGCCTAATTAGGCCATCTAGGGGGAAGTTGTCGACCAACCCTAAAATGACCTAATTAGGCCATCTAGGGGGCAAGTTGTTGACCAACCCTAAAATGGCCTCATTAGGCCATCTAGGGGCAACTTGTCAACCAACCCTAAAATAGCCTAATTAGGCCATCTTTGGGGGGCAAGTTGTTGACCAACCCTAAAATGTCCTACTTAGGCCATCTATGGGGCAACTTGTCGACCAACCCTAAAATGGCCTAATTAGGCCATCTTGGGGGGCAAATTGTCGACCAACCCTAAAATGACCTAATTAGGCCATCTAGGGGGGAAGTTGTCGACCAACCCCAAAATGGCCTCATTAGGCCATCTAGGGGGCTTGTTGTCGACCAACCATAAAATGGCCTCATTAGGCCATCTAGGGGCAACTTGTCGACCACATATAAATCATCCATCCACATAAAAATGCTTTCATTCATAAAACAAGATAGATCATTCATGAATTCATTCATACATACAAATAAGCCATCCTTTCATTCAAACACATAATACTAGATAGATCATTCATACATAGACATAAGCCATCTTTTCATTCAAACACATAATACTAAATAGATCATTCATACATAGATCAGTACATATAGATAGATCCTTCAATACATATATATCAGTTCAGTACATACAGATAGATCCTTCAACACATCAAGGAATGATTCATACATAGATCTAGGATTAATATAACATAACCAGAGCACTCCTCATGGGTACAGAATGCTGGTCCACCTCTGCCTAGTTACTTGAAATGGATGAAAGTTGGCCCTCCTTCTTTCCCAGTAGATGATATCATCATCTCTAGGGTTAGAGCCATTGGGGAATGCCTCCGGGAACTGCTCCTTGTCCTTGCGGTTGCGAGCTTCCAAGATCTTCTTAGCCAGACGGCGGTGATACTCAAGCCTGTACCTTGTTGCCGCCGCTGGCCTTCTCCCCCCTATGCTCTACTGCTCTTCTTCTCTCTCTTTGCATCTCTCCGATGGCCACCTCCTCTTCTGCATGTACAACCTATCCAGGGTCCATGCCCACTGAGCTACGGATCTAGGGATTTCTCTGGCGGCTGTGGGGAGGAGAAGGTAGGGGTTTGGGTTACAATAGGGTTTCTGGCTTAGGGTGGTATTTATAGATGGACACTGGGTGCTGGTAGGCAGGCTGCAAGTTTGGATAACAGCCCAGTTCGAGGCCCACATTGGATAAGTGAGACATTTAGCCACACTGTCAAATAAAATAGCAGAGCACTACAACACTTATTCACTGCAATAAAACAACTAGAACTAATAAAACAGTTCTTCACTGCATTATTAAGATAGGTTCTGAACACTGCATCATTTAACATAACTTAAACATTGGCACCTCCCTTCACTCCAGTTACCATAACTTATGCAGTTCATATAGTGCTGCACAAACTATACAACTACCACCATCAACTTGCATGGCCTGTTACATATAGTAGGCCAACTTACTTACTTATCAACCATAGTCTGATCTTCATGACTCTAGTATGGCCTTGATTTGCTCAAGTTTTTCCTTGCTCCCATGGCCAGCATTGAGCAGATCAGCTACAACTTTCTCCAGCTCTTTCTTCTCATGTGCAAGAATTTCCCTGTCCACCTTGATCTTTTTCATAGCCTTCCTAGTATTGTGAATTATGTCTGCCTGGGCCTGAAGGATACACCTCTGCTCCTTTTCTAGCCTAAGCTTCTCCATTTCCATCCTCATCTCCATCTCTAGCTCTTCATTCTGCTTCTCAAATTTTCATCAACCATTTTCGGAAACTCCTCACACAGATGATCCTTCTCCTTCTTCAATTTGGCTAACTCAGCATCATATGCATTCTTGTCTTGAATCCTGCCAAGGTTTTGCTCATGGAACAATTCCCACAGCTTGATGAGGCAGTTCTTCAGTATATCAGGGTGGACTGGATCAACCCACTTAACTACACCATAGTTCACACCTCCCTGCTAAGTCAAACAACAATATTAAATTCAGAAATAAATTTAGTTTGGTCAGACAACACATACTTAAGGAAATGCATATATTCAGTACTCATTCAGTTAAAACAGAGTTAATATACAAGGAGATGTACAAATTCAAAAATCTATGCAATTCAATACAGTTAATATACAGATGATATATACAGAGTTAAGCTAGAGAGGATACACACTCATAACTCAATCCAGTGCCAACTATTTTATATTAGAGATATTAGGTAGCATTTCTGCACTACTCTAGCTACAAAGACAGAGCATTTTCTGCACTCTACTTAACGCAAACAGAAACCAACACTTAGCATAATTGAATCACTGACTGTCTGCAATCTTCAAATCACTACACAATAACTGAATCCATCCAGCATAACTAAATCCACTAAGCATAATGATAACCACAAAGCATAAATGAATCACTAACTTCATATATAAAGTAGAAAACCACTCTCTGCAAATAAGAACACTCACTTCAGATAACAATGAGCTACTGATTTACTGCATTACTCACCTGAACAGGGCATCCATAGAACCTCCTCCTAGCATTGTCACCTTCAAAAGCAACACACTTCCTAGGCATCATCTGGTGCAGAGTGCACTTGGCAACCTCCTCCATGGGAGCACCACACCACAGTGGCTCAGGGACGGTGTCAGGTGTGTCCTACATGCAGTAGAAGGTAGATCAGACAACCAATGTGCATCCAACAGTTGCAGATCCATCAAGCACTGGCTACACCAAACCCTTAACCAAAGGAATCCATCCATACAAATATGCATATCATCAACCCTAATTCCTAAATCGATTGAACCCTAACCCTAACCCTAAATAATGGCAGAGGGAGGAGGGTGAGACTTACAAAGTACTCCATGTCCATCAGGTTGCCCCCCATGATGTCGCCGTCGGAGCTCTCATCTCCATCATTCCAAGAAGGCATCCTGGCCGGCGACGAGGAAGGGAGGTGGTCGGCGACGATGGCGAGCTCTCGGGAAGGGGAGAACAGAGCGAGGGGGAGAGTGGGAGTGGGTGACTAAGCACCTGGTCAGGACGGCGCCCTAACGGCCATCATCTCGCGCGCCGTCAGCCACGGCCGACAGAACCTGACGGGCGGGCCCCATGTGTCATAACCGGGCTTAAACTGTAACCGTTCGGCCACTAGGTTTTTTTTGGAACAACCCACCACTTTTCTGTAGTTTTTTGAAAAATAAAAAAGGGTAATTTTTTGCAACGATAGCCCGTAATGTGGTACTCCCTCCGTTCCAAAATAGATGACCCAACTTTGTGACTGAAATTGTACGGTTGTAGCTACAATCTCTATGATGATGTTGCCATGCATGCCTCTAGTACGATTGTTGATGTCATTCACAACCTCTTTGCAATTTGAAGCAATCAAAACATGGGCGACAGAGGAGTGAATAGCAAAAAACTACTCCCTCCGTTCCAAAATAGACCCAACTTTGTGATTGAAATTGTACGGCTGTAGCTACTATCTCTATGATGATGTTGCCATGCATGCCTCTAGTACGATTGTTGATGTCATTCACAACCTCTTTGCAATTTGAAGCAGGAGTAGTTTTTTGCTATTCACTCCTCTATCGCCCATGTTTTGGGAGTAGTTTTTTGCTATTCACTCCTCTATCGCCCAGTTTTGATTGCTTCAAATTGCAAAGAGGTTGTGAATGACATCAACAATCGTACAAGGGGCATGCATGGCAACATCATCATAGAGATCGTAGCTACAGCCGTACAATTTCAATCCTGCACCTTCATCATCGAAGGTAGAAGTTTGAGCATCGAGACACATAGCCTCGGTAAATATGCTATAGGTCTTTTCGAAGGACGCCATCCGTGGCTTCTTCAACCTTCGATCTACTTCCTCTATTCCATAATATAAGAGCATTTTTAACACTTGTGTAATGTCAAATTATGGGACGGAGGGAGTACTAAATTGTATATGTATGAACATTATTATTTAATTAATTAAGTGGAACGTGTTTAGCGTGAAGAAACACCACGCCCCGGTCCAACCTTTCCCTCAAGCATGTCGGCATGTCGCCGCGTACTTCTTCGGGTTTCTACTGCCCCTTCCCCACGCCGTAGGGCCTCGCCGGCATGCTGTCCCGCCCCCGCATCCCTGCGTCCTCGCCGCCGCCTGCGTCCGCGGAAATTTTCCATGGCACGAAGCGGAAACAGTCTCTGGTGAGAAAAATGAGTCTGAAACAGCTGCTCGGCGTGGAGTGTGAGCGCAGACCAGTGCACCACTCTTATCTGCTGTCATTTCCATCCTTTGTTGACTGCTCTGGCCAATGCCTCATTCCCAGTGGCATGCTTCCTTGACCAGGCAGGCAGCAAAAACAAACCCCAAAGACGGGCTAGTGCTCCAGGAATCTCAACACCTGAAGTCCTGAGCACCCGGTAAAGGGTGATGGCCCGTTTACAAGTGAAACGGTTACTTATCAGGTTACCGTCACATCTTGTGAAAGACGGGGCACCACAAAATCAAAAGACCACTAGTTGGTGTACTCAGAAGTCTCGAGAAATCTTGACGCACACATCCGGCGACAAAGCTACGAATATCCGACTCAGCAACCGCCGTGACACCGAGAGTCTGAGACAAATCCATTCGATGGTCATGCCAAAGGAAACCAGCCGGAGCATTCCAAGCACCACGTAAGCGCGGTTCAAGGCCTGCCATGGCAGACAGGAACGTGAGAAACCCGCGAAATTTGACTCGGCCAGCCGCGCCGCGCCGCGCCTCCATCCATCGGTGTAGCATCTCCGGCTCTCGGAGCTAGCTCAGATGCTGTGTGTGTGATCGACAAAAGGAGAGAGGTGCAACGAGAGTAGTAGACCGTACAAAGGCATTGCTTATAGAAGTACATGTGGGTCATGGTCACTACGCCCGATGGCAATTGTAAATGCCCCCCAAGAAGTTTTAGAGATGGGATACAAAATTAACCGGTCCTAGGTGACGTGGTTCGTGCAAGCGGGGAACCAAAAGGGAGCTCCGGCATCTGCCCCGCGCAAGAACCTCGATGCTGGTAGAGTATTAAAGAACGGAATCGTACACAGACACATCAAGTTACAAGAGAAAACCAGGTTGAAATATGGTCGTGAAATTTAAAGGACTGCTTCATGATTGCCGGCTGAAATGGCCTTAGCCGGAAATTCACAGGGCACGCACCTGCCCAGCTCTTCCTGGTCGCACGATTGCTTCACTATCCACGGAGTCGTTGGATTCCACGCGAAGGCAATGTCAAATTTTAAGCTTTAGTATTTAAAGCTTGATGGTTTTGTCGTACATTCATATCAAAGTTTCACACTTGAAACTTGGTGAAATTTTAAGAACTCTGTCGGCGTTCTGTGAACGGGGATCCCCAGACTTGCCTGCCTGCGGCCCACGGCGTGGCTCTGCGCGTGGGCCCGTACGGCCCATCTTCATCAACAAGGCATTCAAGACCTCGCGAGGGGCCAAGCCTCGCGAGGCGGACGACACAAGACCTCCTCAGGAGCGGCCTCACCAGGTTGGCTCGCGAGGAGCGGAGAGATCAAGGCAGGGCAAACCTCGCGAGGTTCTCGTGACGTGAGCCATGACGATCAAGATCAGGCGGGCGCCAGCGCGCGCAGTGTAATTGTTTCTCATTTGGTGCTAAGGAAGCAAGCGCAGACGCGGAGTACCAAGGCGTTAAGCAAAGATTTCCATATCGGTGCAACGAGACCAAGACCAGCAAGACGGCAAGACGGAGGTCACCATGGAGCCCAAGGCGGCGTCACCACCAGAGCCTTTGGCAGGTGAAGACCGCTTTTGTCAGGATAAGCTGTACTAATTGTCCTCTTTCAAATTGGCCGTTATTGGCTCCCTTCCCGCTCAATATTTGGGGAGATGACCAAGGCCTATATAAGTAGGACTAGCCACCACCGTAGGGGCAGCTGTACCTGATCCAGAGTAAACCTCACCCACACACAGAGCACAAGAACACCTCAACCTCAGGAGGCTGTTCTTCCCCTTGTATTGTTCATCATCAGCCCAAGAGGCAATCCACCACCACCACACTGGAGTAGGGTATTACACCACAACGGTGGCCCGAATCAGTATAAATCTTGTGTCTTTTGTGTTGTGAGTTTGTTGAGTTCGTCCGCGAGATCTTAGCAAGTTAGGGCATGGATCGGTAGGGAGAGAACTTCGCGTGCACCCCAGAGTTCGAACCTCAAGGGTTTTGCCGGAACCCGTGATCCGACATTTGGCGTGCCAGCTAGGGGTGCGCCGAAGCTTCCCTTCCGACGCTCCGCGTCACGTCGCTTCATCGTCTCCATGGCGGACGCACGCCGCGCCCACGCCGAGCGCCAAGCTGCCCTCGCCACCTGCGTTGCTCAGACGGCCCCTGTCGGCGGGCCACCCCGTCGTTCTCCGCCACCACCGCGCTCCACCCTCGTGACGGGCGTCTCGCTCCCGGCTCCAGTGGCAGTCACTGATGACGGGGCCAGGGGGCTCCGAGCCCTGGCCCCCGCCTTGCGGCGGGTACAGTGGCCGCCCAAGTTCAAGCCGGAGATGCCGCCGTGCTACGACGGCGCGGCGGACCCGTCAGCTTTCCTGCTGGCATATGAGGAGGCCGTCCTCGAGGCCGGGGGCGACGAGAAGGTCATGGCCAACTGGCTTCCCATGGCCCTCACTGGCACGCCGCGCGCATGGCTGCTCAACCTCCCCGGATCCATGGTGGCATCTTGGGAGGAGTTGCGCGGCCTCTTCACTGCGCGCTACGCAGCACCGGCGCACCACGCGGTCGCGGCCCTGCTAGGTGGCTCTCAAGCACCGCCTTCAGATCGCCACATCAAGCCGTTCCTTCGCCAAATTGGTGCCGCTTCCAAGCGCTCGGGGGCTCCGCCGGGCTGGGCCGCGCCCGAGGCCGCCCTCACCTTCGATTCGGAAGACCACCCCATCACCACCGCCGGCTCGGGTATGCTCCCGATGCTCTGCACGCCCACTATTTGCAACATGGCCGTTACCAAGACCCTCATCGACGGCGGCGCCGGCCTCAACGTGCTCTCCGTGGAGGCCTTCAGCCTTCTTCACGTACCACTCGAGTGCCTCAGGCTCAGCAAGCCTTTCTCAGGAGTTGGCGGCGGTGTCGCCCACTCCCTGGGGCAGTCGCCTCCCTGTCACCTTGGGCACGCGCGATCACTACCGCACCGAGCTGGTCGACTTCGACATCGCCCGCATCGGCCTCCCGTACAACGCCATCCTCGGGTACCGAGCTCTGGCCCAGTTCATGGCAGCGACCCATCCGGCCTACAACCTCATGAAGATGCCTGGAAGCAAAGGCGTCCTCACCGTCAAGGGGGACGCCAAGGAGGCCTTGACGGCGCTTAAGCTCGCCCTCAAGACCGCCGCGGCTGCGCAGCCCGCCAGTGCGGGCACCCCCGAGGCCAAGGGAGCCGCACCAACCAAGAAGCAGTTGTTCACCCAAGACAAGGCGGAAACCAAGCAGGTGCCGGTGGTGAGAACGGGTCCTCAGGAGCCACCTTTACCATAGGCGCCGGCCTCGACCCAAGCCAGGAGGAAGCATTGGTGAAGTTCTTGCGCGCAAACAAGGAGATATTCGCATGGGAACCCAAGCAACAGGTGGGGGTCCCGAGAGAGGTGATTCAACATCACTTAAGGGTGTGCCCCAACGTGTGCCCCGTGAAGCAGCGGGTGAGACGGCAGTCCACGGAGAAGCAGGCCTTCATCGTCCAAGAAACCCGCAAGTTAGAGGCGGCGGGTGCCATTCGTGAGGTTCGGTACCCCGAATGGCTGGCAAACCCCGTCGTTGTGCCGAAGAAGGGCGAGAAGGAGCGAATGTGCGTCGACTTCACCAACCTCAACAAGGCCTGCCCCCAAGATCCGTTCCCGCTTCCACGCATCGACCAGATCATCGACTCCACCGCCGAGTGCGACCTACTGTGCTTCCTGGATGCGTTTTCAGGGTATCACCAAATCAAGATGGCGGTAGAAGATGTAGAGAAGACAGCCTTCCTGACCCCGTGTGGGGTGTACTGCTACACCTGCATGCCCTTCGGACTGCGCAACGCGGGCGCGACCTTTCAGCGGTTGATGCACATCGCCTTAGGGCGGCAGCTCGGGAGAAACACAGAGGCCTACGTCGACGACATTGTGGTGAAGTCTCGGGAGGCTAGAACCTTGATCCAAGATCTGGAGGAGACCTTCGCGAGCCTGCGCGAGGTGAACTTGTGACTTAACCCAGAGAAGTTCGGTGTCCCTTCGGGCAAGCTGGTGGGTTTCCTCGTGTCCCACAGAGGGATCGAGGCGAACCCGGAGAAGATCAAGGCCATTGAGGACATGAGCCCACCGCAGACCCTCAAGGAAATGCAGAAGCTGGCTGGTCGGGTAACTGCGTTGGGATGCTTCATCTCCAAGCTGGGAGAGCGCGCCCTACCCTTCTTCAAGCTGATGAAGAAGAAGGGCCCATTCGAGTAGACCCCGAAGGCCGACTGAGCTTTTCAAGACCTCAAGAGATACCTGACCAGCCCTCCGGTGATGGTGGCGCCACGACCTCTCGAGCCTCTAGTACTCTATCTTGCCGCCACCCCGTACTCCGCCAGCGAGGCGCTGGTGGCGGTTCGGGAAGAGCACCAAGCCAAGGGCGCGTCGCGCCAAGCTACGCCGCCAGCCGGGATGACGCAAGATCAAGAAGGCGCAGCAAGAGCCGTAGCGGCATCAACAGAATACCAAGCTCGGCAGGACGACGTCACCAAGATTCCCGCAAGCGATCAGGCGTGGGGAGTTCCACCACCTCAGGAGACACCCCAACTTCTGCAAAACACGAGCCTCACCAACGCGCCAGCCCTCGTCGAGCACCCGGTGTATTTCGTCAGCACGGTGTTGCGGGACGCGAGAGCACGATATCCCATGCCTCAGAAGCTCCTGCTCACGCTCTTGGTGGCCTCGCGCAAGCTGCGGCACTACTTCCAGGGCCACCCCATCATGGTCGTCTCAGCCTACCCATTGGAGAGAGTGCTCAGGAGCCCTAACTCTGCTGGAAGGGTCGCTGAGTGGAACATCGAGATGCAGGCATTCCAGTTGGAGTTCAGCACTACCAGGGTCATCAAGGGAGCCGCGCTCGCTGATTTTGTGGCGGAATGGACGGATGCCCTGACGCTTGAAGTAGGCGAGGACCGGTCCACCTCACCAGGAAGTGAGGCGCCAGACGGCTGGGTCATGTATTTCGATGGCGCCTTTGTGCACCAGGGCGCGGGGGCTGGAAAAGTACTCATCTCCCCCGCTCAAGACAAACTCTACTACGCCGTGCAGCTCTGCTTTCAGCAAGGCGAGAAGGTCTCCAACAACATCGCAGAATACGAAGGCCTCATAGCTGGCCTGAAGGCCGCGGCAGCTCTGGGGGTGAAGCGCCTCACCGTTAGGGGCGAGTCGCAGCTCCTCGTCAAGTTCTCCAACAAGGTATACGAGCCGAAGGACGAGCACATGGAGGCATACCCCGCGGAGGTGCGCAAGATGGAGAAGCAGTTCCTGGGCCTGGAGTTGCAGCACGTGCCCCGGGGCACCAACAAGGAAGCCGATGACATCGCCAAGAGGGCATCCAAGCGGCAGCCCCAAGAGCCCGGCGTCTTTGAGGAACGACTCTTCAAGCCATCAGCAACACCACCACTTTCAAGAACGGCTCAGCCTCGGGAGGAGCTCCCGCAGCGGCCTGCCTCAGGAGCCCCAGCCTGTGGCCCGACCTCAGGAGTGCGCCTACTCTTGGTGCTCGAACCCCAAGAGGGATGCTGGACCAAGGAATTCGAGGAATACCTGATGCAAGGGGCGCTGCCGGAGAAGGAGGAGGACGCAGAGCGCGTGGCCCGGCAAGCCACGACATACTGCATCCGGGACGGTGAATTGTACAGGAAGCGACCAAATGACGTTTCACTGCGTTGCATCTCCAGAGACCAGGGGAAGGAGTTACTATCTAACATACATGGAGGGGACTGCGGGTGTTGGTGTCAAAACTGGCGGATCTCGGGTAGGGGGTCCCGAACTGTGCGTCTAAGGCGGATGGTAACAGGAGGCGTGGGACACGATGTTTACCCAGGTTCGGGCCCTCTCGATGGAGGTAATACCCTACTTCCTGCTTGATTGATCTTGATGATATGAGTATTACAAGAGTTGATCTACCACGAGATCGTAGAGGCTAAACCCTAGAAGCTAGCCTATGGTATGATTGTTGTTGTCCTACGGACTAAACCCTCAGGTTTATATAGACACCGGAGGGGGCTAGGGTTACACAGAGTCGGTTACAAGGGAGGAGATCTACATATCCGTATTGCCAAGCTTGCCTTCCACGCCAACGAGAGTCCCATCCGGACACGGGACGAAGTCTTGAGTCTTGTATCTTCATAGTCCAACAGTCCGGCCAACGGATATAGTCCGGCTGTCCGAGGACCCCCTAATCCAGGACTCCCTCAGTAGCCCCTGAACCAGGCTTCAATGACGATGAGTCCGGCGGGCAGATTGTCTTCGGCATTGCAAGGCGGGTTCCTCCTCCGAATACTCCATAGAAGATTTTGAACACAAGGATAATGTCCGGCTCTGCAAAACAAATTCCACATACCACCGTAGAGAGAATAATATTTCCACAAATCTAATCTGCTGACGTATTTCGCAGCATGATATCACACCACGGCCCGGTCATTATTCGAACCGTTTTTCACAACCAGCCACTACACATATCGCGAGGCGGTTTCCTTGGCACGTCTTGTCGAAGCAGAGACCGTGTCCCCTTATCACGGGATTCTCATCAATACAGGTGTGGGTAACCCAACCGCGCCATCAATTACATCGCTTGGGGAATAAGCGAGTTTATCAGGTAGGTGGGGAGGCGCATAGCTTCTTCCGCCCTTAAAAAGGGACAAGGTTCACCCTTTTCACCCACGCCTTCCTCCTCCTTGCTCATCCATTCTTGCGCACTCGAGCTCCAGCACCCAAGTTCGCGTTTTTCTCCTCAAACCACTCCAAGCATGTCCGGAGCGGGAGGCAAGTGGATGGTCTCCTCCGTTATGGAGGAGAACATCACAAAGCTGCGGGGAGACGGATATCTGGCCGCGGATATCGCACACCGGCTGCCAGATGTGGGGCAGATCATCCCTACTCCAGAACCCCATGAGAGGGTGGGTTTCCTTACCCACTTCGTCTGCGGACTGGGATTTCGCCTCCACCCGTTTGTCCGCGGGCTCATGTTCTACTATGGGCTGGAATTTCACGATCTGGCCCCCAATTTCATCCTCAACATCTCGGCGTTTATCGTCGTGTGCGAGGCCTTCCTCCGCATCAAGCCCCACTTCGGCCTGTGGCTGAAGACCTTCAATGTTAAACCGAAGGTGGTGGTCGGCCAGCAAGCGGAGTGCGGAGGTGCCATGGTGAGCAAAATGCCCAACGTCACCTGGCTAGAAGGCTCCTATGTGGAGACCATAAAGGGGTGGCAATCGGGATGGTTTTACATCACCGAGCCGCGCGACACCAAATGGGTGGCGGCCCGCAAATTTCGATCCGGAATCCCCATGCGGCTCACCTCTTGGAAAGAGAAGGGCCTGTCCTGGGGTTCCCCGGTAGAGCTGACCGGACTCCAGACATGCATCAAGAACATGATGAGCAAGAAAATCAAGCTTGTCAACGTGGTCCAAGTCATGCTCTTCCGCCGGATCCTCCCGTGTCAAAGGCGCGCGCTCAATTTGTGGGAGTTCGACCCGGCCAAGCACCAGACGCTGCGAGAGCTCTTCGACACGACGCACAAGGACGTCTGGAAGGTGCTGTTCAAGGGCGCCGAGGTACCTCCTCCCCTTACCGAGGACCGCGGACTCAGCGCAAAGCGCCCTGCCAATCCGATAAGTCGTTGATATCTCATAAGATGTTCATTTTCCCCAGCTTAACCATGTGCGGGATATAAGCTTCCACACTATTTAACATGACTGGGTAGAGACAGCGGAGCAGATCGATTGTCCAGCCCCCCTGCCCGAAGATCCAGCAGACGCTCTCCTAACGGAGATGCTGGTTCCGGCGCCTTATGAGGTGCCGGCGAAGAAGGCCACGGGGACCAGGAAGGGTCTCCGGCGCAAGGTTATATCAGACTCATCGTCCGAAAACACCGAGACGCACTCCTCCCACGAAAAAAAGGAGGAGGAAGAAGAAAGTTATCCCCCCCCCTGCCGGGGGAGACAAGAAAAGGAAGGCCGCCCCGTCTGGGGAGGCCAAAGGGTCCAAGAAGGGAAGGACTCTCCTTCCGGACTGCTCCAGGACGACCTCCTATAGCGACGATGAGTGGTTGCCCAGGGACAAGCCCCTGGCGAAGTCGTAAGAATCCGGATACCATAATAATTCTTGGTATGTTTTATTGAACTGCTTCTCATCACGCCGAACATGATTATGCAGTCCGTCCCAAGCCCATATCGATGTATCCTCACCGGATGGTTCTTTGGACCCGTCGGATCTGAACAACGATTCACTTTCGACCGCCTCCTCCCCTCGCCCTACGGACAACGTCGAAGTGTTGTCTCAAAGGGCACCGAGCCGAGGGGAGGTAGTCCTGGAGGCGCCTCAAGGCGACATTCCGGATGCTGGGCGCAAGGGGAGCAAGACTCCCATGGGCTCTGATGATGGGGGCAGCAAATTCGGCCCCCAGCCGAATACTGCGTCGGAACCTCCAGTGGTTTCGGACTCTGTCAGGCAACCCCTTGCTAAGAGGGGCAAGCCGCCTGTGCCGATGGCCTCTGTCCATCCAGAGGCATCGGACAACTTGCTGGAAGCGCTTTGCGGCGCTTCCATCGATGAAGAACACCGCACTATTATGAGTGCGGTGGTCAAGAAAGTTCAGTCCGCCAAGAGTGGACTGACTGAAGCCTGTGCCAGCCTCCTAACAGGCTTTGAGGTAAGTAACCAGATTATAAGAGAATGTTACCGCATAGACACCAGCCCCTGATGCTATGTTTGGCGTTTGCGAAGAAAGGCCGAATAGAGGATCAAATAATAACCACAGGAGTCTAATCGAAATATGTCTATGTGCATATGCAGGCTTCACTGCTAGCCGCTGCCGCACGTACTGCGGAGGTCGCCGCACTGAAGCGGGACCTTGAGCGGTCCAAGGAAGAGCTCGGCCTTGCCAAAAGGCAGCTCGAAGAGAACAAAGGTAAGTTATACCCCGTCTGTATATTATAAAAAAATTGGTTTTAGAATAATAGGATCGTCATGAATTTTGCTAGGGGCCACGACCGAAGTGGCGACCCTGCAGAAGGCGCTATCCGAGGCCGAAGACAAAGTGGCCAAGGAGCGCATTGAGCGAGAAAAGCAAGAGGCCCGGGTGGGCGAGGTGCAGCAAGAGCTCCAGGCTCTCGTAAAAAAACACAAGTCCTTGGAGCTTGACTCTAAGACACGAGAGTCCGAGCTTGCGAAGGCCCTCGAAAGCGCACAACATGCCAAGGCCAAAGCCCAAAAGGCCCTCCAGGAAATTGAGGTGGTTAAGAAGATAGCGGCGGGTAAGGCATTCATTATACAAAGCAAGCATGTGAAAGAAAATTTCCTTTTACTTACCCGAGTTCGGAGATCTCCAGGAGCGTTCGCAGATCTACCCCGCAGTGTGTCAGATGCCGCGGAGTTCTACCGGGCCGAGGAGGGGAGCTCGACGGAGAAGTTGTTCTGGTCTCAGTATACTGGGACCGAACACCCCATGCCCTTGAGCGACCAGCTGAAGCAACTGGTCGAGCTCCACAAGGCGGCCGAACAGGCCATGAAGGGTCTTATAGTCCGGATGTGGCCTGGCGATCCCCTGCCTGATAGCTACTTCGGCCTGGTGAGGCGGCTTGTGAATGCCTGCCCACGGCTTGAAGTCATAAAGTGGTATGTCTGCATCGAGGGTGCACGCAGGGCTTTTGCCCGGGCAAAGGTGCACTGGGCGAAGCTGGACGCCGAGAAGCTGGTGAAGGAGGGGCCGCCGAAAGGCAAGGAGCATCGCCACCCTGAAATGTATTATAACAGTGTCCTGAAGGGTTCTCGCCTTGTGGCGGAGGAATGTGCTAAGGATGTAATATTCGAATGAATGTACTCATGTGATCCTGTAATATGAAATGAGTTCATTTGTGCTATGCAACGCTTGTGAATTTAAAATATTACCTTCTGTGTGGCCGTTTATAAAATCTGAGAGTTGGCCAGTCGTCGGCTTCTGCCCCCATGTAACTAGTACTGAGGTGTTCGGGATAAACCTGAGCACTCTTTATCCCAATTTTGGGTCCTTCGAGGGAGGTGTTCAGCACAACGAACCAGGCAATCGGACTATAAGGCTTTATCACTCTCACTTAGCCATAGAAGTCTACAATTTTAAACTTTGGCAAAGCCCTAGTATTCGGAAGGCCGAATTTGGGGCGCTATATACGCCTAAGTCGGGCAAGGCCGACTCCTCGCCCGAAGCGGAAAAAGTCTTTAAGGACTTGAGACCTCTCGAACAGCGACCAGCTCTCGCCTTATCATGACAGTCAGTTTTCGGCTTTCTCTACTGAGGTGCTCGTCCGGAAGAACCGGGACACAGTCGCAGTAGTTCTCCCAGCGCTACCTTAGCCGATATTGCGGAACGTAAGGTACCAAAACATGTGAGCCGGGCAAACCCAACTATTGACCCAAGACATGATTCGGAGCTGATGCATATAATGCTATAAGTTCGGGGTGCCGCACTGTCGAAAGTGTTCGGACTTCTCACGCCGTATTATGGGGTATACTGAAGCCCCTGGCGCGCTGGTCGTACCAGAGTGTACGGTGCAATTTTTTTAAATAAGCAGACAAGGGGAAAAAATGTAATGCGATAATAGACTAACTCTATGCATTGTTATTAAATAATACGTCTAAGCGTACGGGTACAAGTAGTGTAATAAGCAAAAAATAGGACTATTTGACATGTCCTATCCAAGGGCAAGTTGCGTATGGGTATTTAAAATGGGTACTTCGATCGTTATTAGAGACAACCTGGGGATTCCCTTGTACGTCTTAGCTTCTTGCCTCCTTGGTTTTTCCTTCCCGTAATGTGTCCAGCAATCAAACTGCCGAAGAGGGGCTTCCAGAGAGCAAGGACCTGAAAGAGAAAAAATGATAAAGATATACAGCCCCTGGGGCGGTTGAGCCGCATTGTGGGACGTGCCCTGGTCGTGCCCCCACCTATGCCCATGGTATTTTTAGTGCGTAATTATGTACGCGCGGCACAAATTTCGTCGCTTGACTGGGACTAGGACGGGGGCCGAATTGCTAGGCAAGCTCTGAACGTGCCAGGCGATCCTGCTGCAGGTTACTCCGGACTCGCTTGAAGGTATCCAGGGGCTTTATCGCCGAATTGTCGGTTTGCCTTAAAAGGCTGCTTTGTGCCTCAGCTGCGAGGGCCGCAGTGTGCTCCTCTGTGTGGAGCGAGCGTTCTGTGTTTCCATTGACTGTTATAACCCCACGAGGTCCTGGCATTTTGAGCTTGAGGTACGCATAATGCGGTACCGCATTGAATCTGGCAAATGCGGTTCGCCCGAGCAGTGCGTGATAGCCACTGCGGAGCGGGACGATATCAAAGATTAACTCCTCGCTTCGGAAGTTGTCCGGAGATCCGAAGACCACTTCCAGTGTGATTGAGCCCGTGCAATGGGCCTCTACACCAGGGATGACACCTTTAAAGGTGGTTTTAGTGGGTTTGATCCTCGAGGGGTCTACACCCATTTTGCGCACTATATCCTGATAGAGCAGGTTGAGGCTGCTGCCGCCGTCCATAAGGACTCGAGTGAGGTGAAATCCATCGATGATGGGGTCAAGGACCAATGCGGAAGATCTGCCATGACGGATACTAGTGGGGTGGTCCCTGCGATCGAAGGTGATCGGACAAGAGGACCATGGGTTGAACTTTGGGGCGACTGGCTCCATCGCATAGACGTCCCTTAGTGCATGCTTCCGTTCCCTCTTGGGAATGTGGGTTGCGTATATCATGTTCACCGTTTTCACTTGTGGAGGGAACCTCTTCTGTCCTCCTGTGTTCGCCGGCCGAGGCTCCTCCTCGTCGTTTCTATGCAGCCCCTTGTCCCTATTTTCGGCAGTCAACTTGCCAGCCTGCTTGAACACCCAGCATTCTCTGTTGGTGTGATTGGCTGGCTTATCGGGGGTGCCGTGAATTTGACACGAGCGATCGAGTATGCAGTCCAAACTGGACGGGCCCGGATTGCTTCTTTTGAACGGCTTCTTCCACTGACCGGATTTAGAGCCGCTGAATCCGGCATTGACTGCCGTGTCTTCGGCGTTGTCGCCGTTGTTGCGACGCTTGTGTCTGTTACAACGTGGTCTGCCGTTTGTATCCTTTGTATCTGAAGTGCCATGACTTCTTGATGTATTGTTGCTGCGCCAGCCAGCTGTCTTCGCCCGCGCAAAAGTGGGCCATGAGCGTCGTGAGGGCTGATACGTCTCCAACGTATCTATAAATTATGAAGTATTCATGCTATTATATTATCCATCTTGGATGTTTATGGGCTTTATTTTACACTTTTATATTATTTTTGGGACTAACCTATTGACCCAGAGCCCAGTGCTAGTTCCTGTTTTTCCCTTGTTTCAGTGTTTTGAAGAAAAGGAATATCAAACGGAGTCGAAACGGAATGAAACCTTCTGGAGAAGTTATTTTTGGAAGGAAAGCAACCCGGGAGACTTGATGTCCACGTCAAGGAAGCAACGAGGAAGGCACAAGGCAGGGGGGTGCGCCCACCCCCCGGGCGCGCCCTCCACCCTCGTGGCTCCCCTGACGTATTTCTTCCTCCTATATATACCAATATACCCTAAAACCATCGGGGAACAGAATAGATCGGGAGTTCCGCCGCCGCAAGCCTCTGTAGCCACTGAAAACCAATCGGGACCCTGTTCTGGCACCCTGCCGGAGGGGGGAACCCTCACCGGTGGCCATCTTCATCATCCTGGCGCTCTCCATGATGAGGAGGGAGTAGTTCACCCTCGGGGCTGAGGGTATGTACCAGTAGCTATGTGTTTGATCTCTCTCTCTCTCTCTCATGTTCTTGATTTGGCACGATCTTGATGTATCGCGAGCTTTGCTATTATAGTTGGATCTTATGATGTTTCTCCCCCTCTACTCTCTTGTAATGGATTGAGTTTTCCCTTTGAAGTTATCTTATCAGATTGAGTCTTTAATGATTTGAGAACACTTGATGTATGTCTTGCGTGGGATAACCGTGGTGACAATGGGTTATTCTATTGATTCACTTGATGTATGTTTTGGTTATCAACTTGCGGGTTCCGCCCATGAACCTATGCATAGGGGTTGGCACACGTTTTCGTCTTGACTCTCCGGTAGAAACTTTGGGGCACTCTTTGAGGTTCTATGTGTTGGTTGAATAGATGAATCTGAGATTGTGTGATGCATATCGTATAATCATACCCACGGATACTTGAGGTGACATTGGAGTATCTAGGTGACATTAGGGTTTTGGTTGATTTGTGTCTTAAGGTGTTATTCTAGTACGAACTCTAGGGCTGTTTGTGACACTTATAGGAATAGCCCAACGGATTGATTGGAAAGAATAACTTTGAGGTGGTTTCGTACCCTACCATAATCTCTTCGTTTGTTCTCCGCTATTAGTGACTTTGGAGTGACTCTTTGTTGCATGTTGAGGGATAGTTATATGATCCAATTATGTTATTATTGTTGAGAGAACTTGCACTAGTGAAAGTATGAACCCTAGGCCTTGTTTCCTAGCATTGCAATACCGTTTACGCTCACTTTTATCGCTTGCTACCTTGCTGTTTTTATATTTTCAGATTACAAAAACCTATATCTACCATCCATATTGCACTTGTATCACCATCTCTTCGCCGAACTAGTGCACCTATACAATTTACCATTGTATTGGGTGTGTTGGGGACACAAGAGACTCTTTGTTATTTGGTTGCAGGGTTGTTTGAGAGAGACCATCTTCATCCTACGCCTCCCACGGATTGATAAACCTTAGGTCATCTACTTGTGGGAAATTTGCTACTGTCCTACAAACCTCTGCACTTGGAGGCCCAACAACGTCTACAAGGAGAAGCTTGCGTAGTAGACATCAAGCAGTTTCTGGCGCCGTTGCCGGGGAGGTTAGTGCTTGAAGGTATATCTTTAGATCTTGCAATCGAATCTTTTAGTTTCTTGTTTTAGCACTAGTTTAGTTTATGAAAGAAAACTACAAAAAAATGGAATTGAGTTTGTCTCATACGCTTTATCTTTTTAATATCTTTCGTGAGTATGATGGAAAGGAAAATTGTGCCAAAGTGCTAGAGGAAGAATGCATTAAAATGTTTGGTACTAAATCTTTGAATGATGAGAATGATTGCAATGTTGTTAGTATGAACTCCTTGAATATCCATAGTACTAATGATGATTGCATTAGTTATGATGAAAATATCTCCTATAAGCATGTCAATTTTTGTGGAGTGTATTGGGTTTGCAAGTACACACCAAATAGAGAAGATAGATATTGCAAGAGGCATAAGCATTTAGAAACTAAATTGTTGCAAGAAAGGGTAGATGTTTGTGCTGAAAATTTAAATTTTCTTAGCCGTACTTGTGAACTTTGCAATGAAAGTGGTCATTTAGCTATCCGATGCAAATTGTTTCATGATCTAATCGTGTCCAAAAATTGTGATGAGTTGATTTCCCTTGCACATTATAATGAACTTAGCTTGCTTATGGGTTGCGAAGAAATGAAACATATAACTAGGCATCTTCCAGAATTTGCCCGTTACAAACTTCTTGGTTTTGATTTAGAGAAAATTTATATGTATTGTGCGGTGAATTGCATTGAAAATCCTTATATTGCCAATTACATAAAGAAAAGAAAGCAAATAGAAGATGAAGAGAATGCTAACGAAAGGGAAGAGACTTCCCAATATTCTCCTATTGTTTCTTATGATGAATCAGGTAACGAGGAGGAGCCTTCTATTCAACCAATCTCATTAATAAGGAGCTCCAAAAAGAGGATTAAACCCACACATGAGGTGAAGAAGAAGAAAAGAAAAAGGAAGAGAGGTAAAAATGTATCCCTCCCAAATAACGTTGCTCCTATTATTGTTGTGCCCCATGAAAATGAATCAAAAATAATTGTGGAAGATGATGCACTTGATGATGATCTCGTTATGCCTATTGCTTGTTGTGATGATTATGATTGGGAAGATAATGATACTTCTTATGATCTTGAAAATATTTTTGGCACTTGCTTGGAAGAATATGATAATTGCTATACTATTGGTGCTATCCATACTATTAATGATGAGAGTGATTATGCTTATGATATGAAAAGGCCCAAGCTTGGGGAAGCTATGTTTGATGAGGATGACATATTTGAGAATATATTTGCTGAAATTAATGTTTGTCCCAAGCTTGGGGATGCTATGTTTAATGAAGATGATATTTTTAGCCTCCCAAGTTTTGATATGCAAAGTTGTTATGATGATAGCATGCCTTCTACCTATGATGATTATATTGATGAAAGTGGGTTTGGAAGAGTGTCAACTTTAGGAAGTAATGATCCCACTATTTTGGAGGATGTTGAATCTTATAATATTTATGAAAGTGGATTTGGAGAGGTCATGACTTTATTTAGTGATGTATCCACTATTTCGGAAGAGGTTTCAATCGATTATGATGAGAACAAAGTTGCTACTTATGATGATTATTGTGATGAAACGTATGCTATAAGAAGTAGTGATGATTATATTTATAAAACTTGTCATGATTATGATTACCCTTTTTCTGAACATTACTCTTTTAATGTGGAAACAATTTATAGTATTCAAGTCTCTTATGATACTCCCACTATTTCGAATGAGAAGAATTTTGCTTATGTGGAGAGTAGTAAAATTTCTATGCAAGTAGATCATGAAAAGAATGATTTAGGTGCTGGTTATATTGTTGAATTCATTCATGATGCTGCTGAAAATTATTATGAGGGAGGAATATATGCTTGTAGGAATTGCAATAATATCAAGTTTCCTCTCTATGTGATTAAAGTTTTAAAGTTAAGCTTGTTTTGCCTTCCTATGCTAGTTGATTATTGCTCCCATAAGTTGTTTGCTCACAAAATCCCTATGCATAGGAGGTGGGTTAGACTTAAATGTGCTATTCATATTCTTCATGATGCTCTCTTTGTGTTTCAATTCCTATCTTTTATGCGAGCATCATTGAAATCATCATGCCTAGCTAGGGGCGTTAAACGTTAGCGTTTGTTGGGAGGCAACCCAATTTTTCTTTTTTCTTTTTGGTTCTGTTTAGTAATAAATTTTTGATCTAGCCTCTGGTTAGATGTGGTTTTATGTTTTAATTAGTGTTTGTGCCAAGTAGAACCTTTGGGAAGACTCGGGTGAAGTCTTTATGATCATGCTGTAAAAAACAGAAACTTTAGCGCTCACGAGATTAGCTTCAACTTTTTACTGCAGAGTGCTATTTAGTTGATTCTTTATGAAGATGATTACTAGACAAATTCCTCAGTTCCACCAATTTATTTTAGAATTTTTGGGGTTCCAGAAGTTTGCGTTAGTTACAGATTACTACAGACTGTTCTGTTTTTGACAGATTCTGTTTTTCGTGTGTTGTTTGCTTATTTTGATGAATCTATGGCTAGTAAAATAGTTTATAAACCATAGAGAAGTTGGAATACAGTAGGTTTAACACCAATATAAATAAAGAATGAGTTCATTACAGTACCTTGAAGTGGTGTTTTGTTTTCTTTCGCTAACGGAGCTCACGAGATTTTCTGTTAAGTTTTGTGTTGTGAAGTTTTCAAGTTTTGGGTAAAGATTCGATGGACTATGGAATAAGGAGTGGCAAGAGCCTAAGCTTGGGGATGCCCAAGGCACCCCAAGGTAATATTCAAGGATAACCAAGAGCCTAAGCTTGGGGATGCCCCGGAAGGCATCCCCTCTTTCGTCTTCGTTCATCGGTAACTTTACTTGGAGCTATATTTTTATTCACCACATGATATGTGTTTTGCTTGGAGCGTCATTTTATTTTCTTTAGCTTTGCTTGCTGTTTGAATAAAATACCAAGATCTGAAATTCTTAAATGTTAGAGAGTCTTCACATAGCTACATAATTATTTAACTACTCATTGATCTTCACTTATATCTTTTTGGAGTAGTTTGTCATTTACTCGTGTGCTTCACTTATATCCTATGAGTAAATGGTTGAATGATTTGAATGTCATAAATCTGAAATTATATATGTTTCATATGCCTTTCCCATGGGGAGTAATGCCTTCACATATAAGAAGTAGAGGTGGTAAATTTATTGAAGGTTAGCAAACATTGTATTGGTCACTTGAACAATTCATGAAAGAATATTGAAGGAAGAGAGATTTCACATATAATACTATCTTGGACATCTTCTATGATTGTGATCCCCATTAATTATTTTCAAACCTGAGCAAATTAGTTGAAGTTGGACAAGGAAGACAACATAATGAGTTATGCTTGGGTATATTTGTATAGAAGTTATATTGTTATGGATCCTCTAACATGTGGTGCTTGCTATTTAGAATCCTTTGCTAGCCAAAATATCTGTACTAAGCGGGAATACTGCTTGTGCATCCAAATTCCTTGAACCAAGTTTCTTCCATGAGTGTCCACCATATCTACCTATATGCGGTATTTACCTGCCGTTCCAAGTAAATTTGCATGTGCCAAACTCTAAACCTTCAAATAATAATCTGTTTTGTATGCCCGAATCGCTCATGTAGCGACTAGGGGCTAGCAGTATCTTCCATGCTAGGTGGGTTATTCTCACGATGAGTGGACTCCGCTCATCATTCACGAGAAAATGGCTGGTAACTGGGATGCCCAGTCCCATGATCCAAAGATCGAAATCAAATAAAAATAATTGCAAACAAAACTCCCCCAGGTTTGATGTTAGTTGGAGGCACCCGTTGTTTCGGGCAAGCCATGGATTGATGATTGTTGGTGGAGGGGGAGTAAAAATCTTTACCTTTCTGTTTGGGAACCGCCTATAATGTATGTAGTATGGAAGATATTGGGAACTCTTGGTCGTTATGTTGACAATGAAAGCATACCTCTCAAAATTATTTTCATCTCTGTTTTTGCTTCGAGCTCTGGCACCTCTGCAAATCCCTGCTTCCCTCTGCGAAGGGCCTATCTTTTACTTTTATGCAAGAGTCAGTAGTATTCCTTCTCATTCCAACCTACTCTTTAGTTGGCAAGCATCATGTGATGGAAAGATCTAAGCATATATGGCCATTCAAATATATTTGAGCATGAATTATTATTGTTGACATTACCCTTGAGGTAAAAGGTTGGGAGGCGAAACATTAAGCCCCTATCTTTCTCTGTGTTCGATGAATACTATTTGTTCTAAAAATATGCTTTGAGTGGTAGCAATCATGGAAGACTAAATGATAGTTGAGTATGTGAAGTTTGCTGAATCAAAGCTCTGACGTAGACTCTTCCTGAAAATAAGATGAATTGTAATTGTTTGATGACTAATAACATGGTTTGTTAGTTTTCAAGAAAGTTTATGATCTATACTTTAACATGTGAATAGTTTGTTACTTGATCATGAAAAGTTCTATGAGTTGAGCTACTGTTATGACATATAATGATGCTAGAAAAGGTGATTGAAATTATCGTTGATCAAACTTATGCACCTGCTAGCATTCACACTTCATAAATTCTTTCTTTTATCATTTACCTACTCGAGGACGAGCAAGAATTAAGCTTGGGGATGCTGATACGTCTCCAACGTATCTATAAATTATGAAGTATTCATGCTATTATATTATCCATCTTGGATGTTTATGGGCTTTATTTTACACTTTTATATTATTTTTGGGACTAACCTATTGACCCAGAGCCCATTGCCAGTTCCTGTTTTTTCCCTTGTTTCAGTGTTTCGAAGAAAAGGAATATCAAACGGAGTCGAAACGGAATGAAACCTTCTGGAGAAGTTATTTTTGGAAGGAAAGCAACCCGGGAGACTTGGAGTCCACGTCCAGGAAGCAACGAGGAAGGCACGAGGCAGAGGGCGCGCCCACCCCCCCGGGCGCGCCCTCCACCCTCGTGTGCCCCTCGTGGCTCCCCTGACGTATTTCTTCCTCCTATATATATACCAATATACCCTAAAACCTTCGGGGAACAGAATAGATCGGGAGTTCCGCCGCCGCAAGCCTCTGTAGCCACCGAAAACCAATCGGGACCCTGTTTCGGCACCATGCCGGAGGGGGGAACCCTCACCGGTGGCCATCTTCATCATCCCGGCGCTCTCCATGACGAGGAGGGAGTAGTTCACCCTCGGGGCTGAGGGTATGTACCAGTAGCTGTGTGTTTGATCTCTCTCTCTCTCTCTCTCTCTCTCTCTCTCGTGTTCTTGATTTGGCACGATCTTGATGTATCGCGAGCTTTGCTATTATAGTTGGATCTTATGATGTTTCTCCCCCTCTAGTATCTTGTAATGGATTGAGTTTTCCCTTTGAAGTTATCTTATCGGATTGAGTCTTTAATGATTTGAGAACACTTGATGTATGTCTTGCGTGGGATAACCATGGTGACAATGGGTTATTCTATTGATTCACTTGATGTATGTTTTGGTGATCAACTTGCGGGTTCCGCCCATGAACCTATGCATAGGGGTTGGCACACGTTTTCGTCTTGACTCTCCGGTAGAAACTTTGGGGCACTCTTTGAGGTTCTATGTGTTGGTTGAATAGATGAATCTGAGATTGTGTGATGCATATCGTATAATCATACCCACGGATACTTGAGGTGACATTGGAGTATCTAGGTGACATTAGGGTTTTGGTTGATTTGTGTCTTAAGGTGTTATTCTAGTACGAACTCTAGGGCTGTTTGTGACACTTATAGGAATAGCCCAATGGATTGATTGGAAAGAATAACTTTGAGGTGGTCTCGTACCCTACCATAATCTCTTCCTTTGTTCTCCGCTATTAGTGACTTTGGAGTGACTCTTTGTTGCATGTTGAGGGATAGTTATATGATCCCATTATGTTATTATTGTTGAGAGAACTTGCACTAGTGAAAGTATGAACCCTAGGCCTTGTTTCCTAGCATTGCAATACCGTTTACGCTCACTTTTATCGCTTGCTACCTTGCTGTTTTTATATTTTCAGATTACAAAACCTATATCTACCATCCATATTGCACTTGTATCACCATCTCTTCGCCGAACTAGTGCACCTATACAATTTACCATTGTATTGGGTGTGTTGGGGACACAAGAGACTCTTTGTTATTTGGTTGCAGGGTTGTTTGAGAGAGATCATCTTCATCCTATGCCTCCCATGGATTGATAAACCTTAGGTCATCCACTTGAGGGAAATTTGCTACTGTCCTAGAAACCTCTGCACTTGGCGGCCCAACAACGTCTACAAGGAGAAGGTTGCGTAGTAGACATCAAGGGCTGCCATAGACTTCGGCTTCTCCTGGCCGAGGTGCCGGGCGACCCACTCGTCACGGATTTTATGCTTAAATGCCGCTAAGGCCTCTGCATCCGGACAGTCGACAATTTGGTTTTTCTTAGTTAGGAACCGGGTCCAGAATTGCCTGGCCGATTCCCCTAGCTGCTGAGTTATATGGCTCAAGTCATCAGTATCCGGTGGTCGCACATAAGTGCCCTGGAAGTTGTCAATGAATGCATCTTCCAAGTCCTCCCAACTGCCAATGGAGTCTGCTGGCAAGCTATTCAGCCAATGCCGAGCTGGTCCTTCGAGTTTTAGTGGGAGGTACTTGATGGCATGTAGATCATCACCGCGAGCCATGTGGATGTGAAGGAGGAAATCCTCGGTCCATACCGCGGGATCTGTTGTACCATCATATGATTCAATGTTTACGGGTTTAAAACCCTCTGGGAATTCGTGATCCATTACTTCATCAGTGAAGCATAGGGGGTGTGCGGCGCCTCTATGCCAGGCTATATCACGATGCAGTGCATATGAGTCTTGTCTGCTGTATTTGGCCCGGCCGGATTTGCTTTTAGTGTATCCGGCATGACGATCATCGTCGCGCGTTGGGGCGCGACCCCGTGATCCGTAGATTGATCTTGCATTTTTTGCTTTGTTTTCCAATACGTCTCGCAGGTCCCGCGTGTTGCCCCGGGCCTTGGTATTGTTGTTTGGATGGCGGCGGGGTGCGGGCTGGACTTCGGGCTGATATGCCTCTCTGTCTCGGCCACGAGGTGGCCGATCAGCCGCATCATACGCTGGTGATGTAGGTTTCAATGCTTCCTCCTCGAGTTGAGGTAGCAACCTGCGCTTTGGGTAACTCTTGGCTGGGCGCTCGAGTTCGTATTCCTCGGCTGCCAGGACTTCAGTCCATCTGTCTGCTAGCCGATCTTGATCAGCTCGAAGCTGTTGTTGCTTTTTCTTCAGGCTGTTTGCTGTGGCTATAAGCCGGCGCTTGAAGCGCTCCTGCTCGACGAGATCCTCAGGCATGACAAATTCTTCGTCGCCGAGGCTCACTTCGTCTTCGGAGTGAGGCATGTAATTGTCATCCTCTGATTCTCCGTTTACTACCTGTTCCGGAGGGCTAGCTTGTTCATCCTCCCGCTCGAGGTCTGGCTGGAGGGGATTGTCGTCGTCTTCGGCACTATATGGAGCGTTATTGTCTCTTGTGCCGGTATCTCTGCTTTTGCTATGGCGGGACTTAGAGCGGCGCCGCTGACGTCGGTGCTTGGATTGCTTCTTGGAGGGATTATCCTCCGTTGCCTTATCGCCATCGCCTTCTTTGGGGGTGTCCACCATGTATATATCATAAGATGAGGTGGCAGTCCAGCACCCTGTGGGCGGTGGTTCTTGTTCGTCTCCTGCATCGTCATCCATACTGTCGATGTCTTCGGAGCCGAAGTCGAGCATGTCGGTTAAATCGTCGACAGTGGCTACTAAGTGGGTGGTGGGTGGGGCGCGAATTTCTTCGTCGTCCGCATCCCATTCTAGCCGGACATAGTTCGGCCAAGGGTCTCCTGACAGGGAGAGAGACTTCAACGAGTTTAGTACGTCGCCAAAAGGCGAGTGCTGAAAGATATCCGCGGAGGTAAACTCCATGATCGGTGCCCAATCAGATTTGATGGGCACGGACGCAGGCGGCTCGGAGTCCGTGGCCGGGGACGAATCCAACGGTTCGGCAACACGGGTCTCATAGGAGGTGAAGTCAGTATTCGGCTCTATCGCCACTGAGTGTGCAGCCTCCGTGGCGGGGTCCATCCACCCATCCTTAGATGGCGCAATTTGTTCCGGATTGAGGGCTAGAGTGGTTGCAGGTGTGATCTCCCAAACACTGTCCGACAGCAGAGCTAAATCATGCTCGTCGTGATTGTGCGGCGCACCTGACATGGGCTCGAATCCGTCGAAGATCAAGTCTCCGCGGATGTCGGCAGCATAGTTCAAGTTTCCAAACCTGACCTGATGGCCAGGGGCGTAGCTATCGATCTGCTCCAGATGGCCAAGCCAGTTGGCCCGCAGTACGAAGCCGCCGAATAGGAAGATCTGTCCGGGGAGGAAAACCTCACCCTGGATCGCATCGTTGCCGATGATCGAAGGAGCCATCGAGCCTTATGGTGACGGCACAGTGGAACTCTCAATGAAAGCACCAATGTCGGTGTCAAAACCGGCGAATCTTGGGTAGGGGGTCCCGAACTGTGCGTCTAAGGCGGATGGTAACAGGAGGCGGGGGACACGATGTTTACCCAGGTTCGGGCCCTCTCGATGGAGGTAATACCCTACTTCCTGCTTGATTGATCTTGATGATATGAGTATTACAAGAGTTGATCTACCACGAGATCGTAGAGGCTAAACCCTAGAAGCTAGCCTATGGTATGATTGTTGTTGTCCTACGGACTAAACCCTCCGGTTTATATAGACACCGGAGGGGGGGCTAGGGTTACACAGAGTCGGTTACAAGGGAGGAGATCTACATATCCGTATTGCCAAGCTTGCCTTCCACGCCAAGGAGGGTCCCATCCGGACACGGGACGAAGTCTTGAGTCTTGTATCTTCATAGTCCAACAGTCCGGCCAACGGATATAGTCCGGCTGTCCTAGGACCCCCTAATCCAGGACTCCCTCAGCGGGCACCACTCGTCATCACGGACCCTCGTCGGCAAGGCATTCCGCAGTGGATTCTACTGGCCCACGGCGCTCAACGACGCAGCCGAGCTGGTGAGGTCCTGTGAAGCCTGCCAGTTCCACGCCAAGCAGATCCATCAACCGGCTCAGGGTCTCCAGACCATCCCACTCACATGGACGTTCGCGGTCTGGGGGCTGGATATCTTGGGCCCGTTCCCTCGAGCGCCTGGGGCTACCGCTACCTCTACGTTGCCATTGACAAGTTCACCAAGTGGGCGGAGGTGGAAGCCGTCCGCACCATCCCAGCTGGTTCCGCGGTCAAATTCATCAAGGGTCTCGTGAGCCGCTTCGGGGTCCCCAACCGCATCATCACTGATAACGGCATGCAGTTCACCAGTAATCTCTTCAAAACATACTGTGCCAACCTTGGAACGCAGATCTGCTATGCTTCGGTGGCACACCCCAGGAGCAATGGTCAGGCTGAACGCGCCAACGCGGAGGTCCTAAGGGGCCTCAAGACTGGGACTTTCAAGAATAAGCTGGAGGCCTGCGGCAGGGGCTGGTACGACGAGCTCCAGTCCGTGCTTTGGTCCATCCGCACCACCGCCACCAAGCCGACAGGCGAGACCCTGTTCTTCCTCGTCTATGGAGCAGAAGCGGTCCTCCCTCACGAGGTTAAGCATCGCTCCGCACGGGTCCTGGCGTTTGATGAAATACAACAGGACGCCACGCGGGGGATGGACCTCGTGCTGGGGGAGGAACGCCGCCGCGAAGCCGCACTACAGGCGACAAGGTATCAGCAGGCGCTGCGGCGATACCACTGCCGCAACATCCACTCCAGGACACTCGAGGCGGGCGACCTCGTCCTGAGGTGGGTCCTTTCAAGGGAGGGGCTGCACAAGCTCTCACCCATGTGGGAGGGCCCATTCAAGGTCGTCCATGTCTCCAGGCCTGGCGCCGCGCGCCTGGAGACGCAGGACGGGGTGCCCATCCAGAACGCCTGGAACATCCAGCACCTTCGGAAGTTCTACCCATGAAGCAAGGCCTAGCGCCTATGAAGAAAGGCCCAGTGCCTATGAAGAAGACCTAGTGCCTGTGAAGATCGCCGCCCGTGACACTCACGTAATAATGAGTGGGGTTGTACACGCCCCGGAGTCTCAGGAGTGCCGCCCTCGGGCCTCGGGGGCTCCCTCCCACGTCTTAGTGGCAGCACTTAGCTCCGCGCTGGTGAGAAGACTTGAAGACTAGACTAGGTGCCGGACGCGGCTTTTCATTTGCTTTCCGTAGTTGGCTCACCTTCTTTTAATTGAAGTTTGCTTCTGGTGTTCCTTGCTGATTTGGTTCCGTTGCCTTTCGCCACTATTTCTGACTCCAGTTAACTTGTTTTCTCTCCCTCGCTTACCTCGCGAGGGGGCTAGGCAGGTGCCCTCGCGAGCGTTTTTCCTTCTCTCTGGCTTCCATGTGCTTTTTCGTGAGGCACCCTCGTTCGAGCCCACAAGCTGGCGCATCTTTCCTAATTTGTGCCCCTCGGGTACCGCGATATGAAGCGCTGGGTCAAGGCTTGGGTGAGCGATAAGTCTCCTAGCAAGCTTCCTAACAAATTTTTTGCAGTTCCTGAGCGGCCACTGAGTCAAGATGGGCACCAGGAAGCAAGTGCCTCGTGAAGAGGAGGCTACCCCGAACGCGCAAAGCTAAGTTATTTCCACACAAAACAACGGCACAACACAACATAATATAGTGATTGAGGAATCACGGTTCGATACACGCCCCTCCGGGGCCCATACTGGTTCCTCTTTGATACAGGAAGAAAAGGAAGAACAAAATAAAAGTGGCGCTCGCCCCCATAGTGGTTCAAGGGGGCGGGCTCTTGGCGACGTTCCGAGTTCAGCCCGACCCCTCCTCGCGCTTCACGGAGGCGCGACGACGAGATGACCCGCCACCACTTTCGAAGCGGGCACGGCGGCTGGTCGTAGCCACCACTGCTGGAGCTGTCACCAGAAGAAGAGCCACCGTAGCTGGACGAGATGCGGTCGGTACCAAGGGCGGGTTCGCCCCCCTCCTCGTCCCGACCATCGCCAAGGCCGAGCACATCCTCGCCGTCGTTCACCTCGGGGCAGCACCCGGCGCGGCGACCATCTTCCCCAAACACCCTCACATAGAGGGTCGCATCACCATCGTACTTGAAATGGAGGGTGCACCGCCTGCCCAGGCCGCGCGCGCGGGCGAACGTCTGCCAACAGTGGGCCAGAGCTATGTTGCCCGCGACGGAGACCTCGACCACAACCCAAGAAGCCATGCTGCAGCAACCGTCCGCCTGCAGCTAGAGCCCACCTGGACTAGAGGCTGGCAGCTCGTCGGCAAAGAAGCGCGAAAGCTGAAGCCAGTTGCCGGCCGGATCCTCCGACCAGACGACGAACTCCGGCGGCACCTCTGCCGAGTGGAAGCGCGGCCGGGGAGGCCGTGCAACCATGGCACGTCTCCTCTCATCAGCAAGGCTGCCACGACCGGAACGACCCCTGCCACACACAGCGGCGTCACCGCGGGAGCAAGGGGCCGCGGCGGGGGTCGCGGTGTGCTTGCGGGGACGGCCGCGTCCACGCTTGGGCGCCGGAGAGCCGGGCCCCTCGCGAGGGGCCTTACCCTTCTCCGCGGCAGAGAACCTCTTCGATGACGCCATTGCTACTAGCAGAGGAGCAAAGAGGAAGAAGCAAGCGTACTGGGAAGAGATGGGCGACGGGGGCTCTGTCCCCCTCCCCATTTATAGCGGGAGAAGGCCAACCGGCGCCTACCACGATCACAGGTAATGATGGTTTTCCCTTACATGTCGCAGGGACTTGTCAAGTCGGGCAGTTGCCGAGGCAGCGTGGGGAAGCAGAGACGCCCACGTCCAATCAACCGCCACGCGTCGACCAAGGCCGCATGCTTTTGGGGCCCGCGGCGCTCCGCACTTGACCTTTGGCTTCGCCTCGAAGCCAAGCCCGAGCGCGCCTTGGGTCCGGGGGCTACTATCGGCGTCCTGGGAACGGGGGTCCCCAGACTTGCCTACCTGCGGCCCACGGCATGGCTCTGCGCGTGGGCCCGTACGGCCCGTCTTCATCAACAAGGCGTTCAAGACCCTCGCGAGGGGTCAAGCCTCGCGAGGCGGACGACACAAGACCTCCTCAGGAGCGGCCTCACCAGGTTGGCTCGCGAGGAGCGGAGAGATCAAGGCAGGGCAAACCTCGCGAGGTTCTCGTGACGTGAGCCATGACGATCAAGATCAGGCAGGCGCCAGGCGGGCACCAGCGCGCGCAGTGTCATTGTTTCCCCTTTGCTGCTAAGGAAGCATGCGCAGGCGCGGAGTACCAAGGCGTCAAGCAAAGGTTTCCATATCGATGCAACAAGACCAAGACCAGCAAGACGGCAAGACGGAGGTCACCATGGAGCCCAAGGCGGCGTCACCAGCAGAGCCTTTGGCAGGTGAAGACCGCTTTTGTCAAGATAAGCTGTACTAGTTGTCCCCTTTCAAATTGGCCGTTCTTGGCCCCCTTCCCGCTCAATATTTGGGGAGAGGACCAAGGCCTATATAAGTAGGACTAGCCACCACCGTAGGGGGCAGCTGGACCTGATCCAGAGTAAACCTCACCCACACACAGAGCACAAGAACACCTCAACCTCAGGAGGCTGTTCTTCCCCTTGTATTGTTCATCATCAGCCCAAGAGGCAATCCACCACCACCACACTGGAGTAGGGTATTACACCACAATGGTGGCCCGAACCAGTATAAATCTTGTGTCTTTTGTGTTGTGAGTTCGTTGAGTTCATCCGCGAGATCTTAGCAAGCTAGGGTGTGGATCGGTAGGGAGAGAACTTCGCGCGCACCCCAGAGTTCGAACCTCAAGGGTTTTGCCAGAACCCGTGATCCGACAAACTCATTAAAACCTATTCAAAAGTGGTTAATTTTAGAAACTCACTAAAACCTATTCAAACTTAATTTGAACTTTCGGTTAAAAAGATGCAAAAAAAACTCAAAATAGAAAGCCCAAAGAAAAATAGGGTCGGTGCCCCCGCACCTACTTGGTGTACAAAGACTTGCGAGAAAGTGTAACAGAACATACAAAAACTTGGAACATACTCCATGAGCCACTCAAGAATATCATACTTCACATGCATATTAAACAAGTGTGGACCCATGGGCCACTCAAGAGTAACGCACGTATGCATTGCTCGGTGCCTCAGTCCACACCGTGCATCAACGCGTGTATTTTGATACATTGCTTCCTCTATTAGATCATTGCAAGTGGCATCGCATCCATCAATTTGATGATAAAATGATGGAAGTTTACATAGACGTATGGATGTTTCATGTTCTAGATCCGGCAATGCTGCCGAGCGACAACTGCTTTGTTCAAAGGGAAATCGAGTGGTGAATCGAGATGGTTGCACAGACACGCAATCTACCCAAGTTCGGACCCTCCATGGAGAGGTAGCATCCTACCCCCGCTTGCTTTGGGTTGTATTGCTCGAGTGCTCACCGGAGATGGGGAAGATCACTGGAATTGCGTCTTGTATTACAAGGTATGCTATGAAGGCGGCCAAGGTGGTTAGGAAGGAACCCTAGCCCTATATGGCTTTAGAATGTGTTGGATCCCCGCCCAAGATAGGCACTTAGATCACCTTATGTACCTAATCGAGTTAGGGTCAGATGGTCCGGGTAGGACAAAAGGTGCGGTCACATGACTGGGTTGAACCAGACCATGTTGTGCGCGTGTAGGTTGATGTTGTATTGCCTCCCAATATAGTGCGGCGTCCGTGTGGCTCTTGGGCCCAAGCCATTGACTTAGCTTGCTTGGAAATGACATGGCTAGTGTTTTTTCTAATTAGTTTTAAGCCGGGTGTCATGTCCTCATCAGGATGTAATGAAATGTAAAAGTTATTTTTTCCATGAAAGATAGTTATTTGTTAGCACTAGAAGGATTGGATTTTTGCTAGTAATGCGAACTCTTTTGGGATAGTCCTTCATAATATGTGTGCGTAGAATCTTGTCGAGTGTCAACCTTTTCTCGTGCTCGCGTCAAGCAGGAGCTTGGAGCAATCAACTATATGCCATGGTTTTTCCATGGGAAAAAACCCTAAATTCAAGATTTGACCCATTTTACAAGGTGAGTTGCACCCAATGGTCAAGGATGGACAGGGCACGGTCAGACGGTCCAGAAGGATCGAATCATGAGAGGCCACCTAGAGTATCGAGTTTTAATGCCAGGTGACTCAAGCCCACTCAACTAAACTAAAGAAAATGTTAGAAAAAGCATACTATGAACACATCAAAGCATATAATCATGGTTTAGTCTATAAGAATGTTCCTTGCTTTTTATGTACGCACTCACATAACGATTACTTGAACCAAAATTATTAAGCTTGATGATTAGGGAAGTCATAACATTTCTCTCGTCGTGGATGGATGTATTACATGTGGTTAAAGAAGATGTGGGCTTTAGTAAGTCCCCCTCAATGTTTCTTAAGAGGATACTTTTCATCAATTCGAATTCTTGAGATTTGTTTTCTCCTCCCACAGAGTTGAGACTAGGGCTAAATTATGCAAAGACCCGAGTCCCTCACCAACCGCCTAGGAATATGCGTACAATTGTTGGTCCTATTGCATAACAGGTATCTGCATTGCACTAGAGGTAGGACCATGGGCACCCGTGCCTTCTTCTCGATGGTGCGCACTCTCATTGAAGATGCATCCACGTGTCTCTGTTGAGATAGGAATGCAAAATACACTGCTTAGATTCTTAGATTAGTCAATCTCACTGAACAAGAAACTTGCTCAATACATACTCTCATGAGTAATATGGTGTCATGTTCATTCATATGAGAGAATTCTCTCAAAAAGCAAAAAAAAGACTCTAGTGAGTGTGATTCTGTCATACACTTGCTTCTATAACACATCATGTTGATCTCACATTCACTTTCTCATCGTAGAGTGGTAGAGGTACGGTCATAGATGGACGAGCATCGGTTTGGAAACCTCAGCATGGCCCAATATGGATGTGTGGACAAGATGTATGGCCGACCAACGGGTGGAAATTTTTATCCACGTGGACATTTTGAGATGATCACGAAGGGCAATGTCATGGAGTTGACACGGCAGATGTCCTCGTGGAAGGACTTAGTCGTGGAGCCATCACAACTAGGTTAGTTTAAAGGGGTTAATCGGGACAAAGGACACATAAAGTTTATACTGGTTCGGCCCCTTGCGGTGAAGGTAAAGGCCTAATCCAGTTTGGGGTTGTATTGCTTGGGTTTCGATTACCAGGGAGCGAATACGCTTGACCTAGTTCTCGATCTCTTCTTTCATGCCCCTAACTCGCCGCCGGGTCACCCCTTTATATACACAGGTTGATGCCCGATGGCTTTCAGAGTCCCGGCCAGCTCATACACATCGTGTCCGGCCCGGTGACTAACTAAGCTTGCCTTACAATACAAGTTATTCATGTGGCGGTTCATCCCCTTGGGCCTCAAGCCGCCTCTGGGTCTTGGGCCGTCAATAGGCTTGCTATGACTCGCCATCTTCATTGATAATTCGCCTGTGGTATAACCCAGCCCCTCCTAGGCGGTTCATACCCAGTAGTTATATCCCCAACATTAGGCCCGAGGTTGATTTGAACTTGTTAATATCAATCTCCAATACTTGACTTGACAAAGTCTTGTGTCGCTTGTTTGATAAACCTTACTGTAACCCGCCATGATGTCAGCTCACAGAATCTTCTTAAACCGCCATGACGTCATTCTGCATTAATTTCTCACAAGGCCCAGAACATCTTAATTGATCCTTATCTTAATAATCATCCTGAAAATCAAGGCGTCCACATAGCCACATGATGATTTCAGCCTCCTCGATTCCCACACATGCCTTGTATCCATCCCCTTATATATAGGGGCGGGGGTTCGTCCATTCCCCCCCCCTTGCCTCATCTCCTTCATCTTCCTCTGCTGCCCGAGCTCCGCCGCTGCGACCTCAGACCGATGCACCAACTCAGGCCGCTGCATCGACCTGACCAGACCAGAGGACGCCGACACTCCACCGCAGTCTATCTGGAACCGTAAGTGCTCATCTCCCTCAGCTTCAGATCTGCATTAGGGTTTCATCTGTTCGTCGGTGTTCTTCGTCGTTCTTCATTGTTCCCTTCAACTCCCATACCTTTTGATCTGAATGGGTCATGAACTTTGCGCGGTAGTAGTTTAGCATTCATTTTCATGATCAGATAGCATCTCTCCATAGAAGATCTCATCAAAGCACCCAAACTGTTCTAGTGCCGCCACCTTAGGTTTAGAATTTTACTGCTTTTCTGAACTGTGGTAGATCCAAAATTACCGCTCCAGCTTGCAAAATATGTTTCTCCAACACTTAGCAAAATTTTCATTGATAAATCTTGAAGTACCATAACTGCCATGGCGGCTTATACCATAAACCGTGATCCACCATATGACACTAGGCCTTGCTTAAACTGCCACCATACGCTTCATAATTTGCATGGCCAAGGAAGTAATAGCCTTGATCTTCTCCGGTTTAACCATGCTCGCTTATAATTTGGTTCCGCATAATATACTTGCCTTTTAAACTCTGTCCGGCTTAACAACAGAATCCTTAATCCGGTAGGTACCATTAGTCCCCTTTTAAGCCGCCATTATGAATATCTGCGTACTTAAAGGTTCTTTCTCCGACTCAATATGTTAGCCTGCTTATAGCATTTTACCTTTGAGTCAATGGTCCGGCTTAATAACATGACCTTAAGCCGGTAATATTTCTTTCTTTTAGGCCTTTTCCCTCAAAAATGGTCAAGACTGTCACAGCCTGCAACTGGGTCGTTTCTCGGGTCACCGAGGAAGACCTGAACGAATATGTTTAGACTGGCGTCTTAGCCAAAAAAGATGCCATCCATTGGATGGTTCCAGGCAATGAAACTCGTCCTAAGCCCAAGGACGGTGAGGTGATTGTCTTTACTGATCACATAAACCGGAGCTTCAGCCCTCCCGGCTCAAAATTCTTCCACTATGTGCTGCATTTTTTCAAGCTCCATCCACAAGATATCGGACCCAACTCCGTTTCAAACATATGCAACTTACAAGTATTCTGCGAGGTGTACCTTCAACAGGAGCCCATCGTAGAACTATTCAGAGAGTTCTACTATTTAAAACGGCAGAACGAGTTCACAGATGGCCCTAGCCTAGAGCTAGGCGGCATTTCTATACAGCGCAGGAAAGAAGCCAACTTCCCAGCTGCCACTCTTCCCAGTCACCCCAAAGACTGGAACCAGACTTGGTTTTACTGCGAAGATACTTCGCCAGAAGGGGAAAATCCCTTGCCGGGTTATCGCGCCAGCCGGCTTAGCAACAGACACCATCTTCCAGACCGCATCAGCACAACAGAGTGGAATAAGTACATGCCGATTTTTTCAAAGATTCGGGCCTTGATGGCCAACGGCTTGACTGGAATCGATCTAGTCCGATGCTGGGTCGCTTGGACAGTCTTGCCTCTAAGCCGCCGGCCCGGCACTACTGCAGGATGGTCCAAACGCGACACTCCGATCAGAGACCCTTCGACGAAACTGTGTGCGATGCCATAATCGCAAACGGTGGTGTGAAAAAATTTCAAAAAGGTCAAAAAAGGTGCAAAACGTTTGCGATGACGGATGCATCAAACACGGTTCAGATTTTAGTTGCGTGTGCGATGCAGGGCATACAATTCAGTTCAATTAACTGTTTGGGATGAGGAGGAACGAACGAAACAGGCAGCCAGATGAAGGCGCGTGCGATATACAACATACGGTTCACTAGGATGAAATGTGTGTGATTAGGCAACATAATGGAAACGGTTCAACTGAACAAGATGTGTGTGTTAGACGGCAAACAAGTCCGTAATCAGAAATGTGTGCGAAGACCAATAATAACAGAGACGATTGCTGCTAATAAGCCGTGTGATTTGCTCTGTCTACAATAGAATAACATGTATATATATATATAACTGAAATAAACATCCAATTACATAAGTGACTATACAGATCATTCGCACACACCTCAATAAACAATTGCATGCATTCTAAAGTAGGAGAAACGATCGTCTAGTCATCTACTTCTTGTGACGCTCCCACCACTGCTCTGTGGCTCGATCCCTCGTCTGGGGCAGGAAGAAGGCACTTCCTCATGTCAACGATCCGCCTATACATTTCGTAGCTTGTGCATGCGTCCATGGACGCGTACTTGACATGTTGTTCATCCAGTCTCTCATGCCACACACTGTGTCAGATGTTCTTGTCCTTATTTCTCTCATTCTTCATCTTCATGTAGTAGGGTCGATGATGGCCGAGGCGAGGTCAACCAGGGAGTTCAGTTTGTTTTTGTTGCTGCCTCACACCTTGTAGTGGTGCGGGATGTTGACAAGATTCGGGCATTTCAAGTCTGAAACCTTGAGCGCTTTTAGATCGTTGGTGGTGTCCACCGTAGCGAAACTGTAGTAGGAGCTATTGATAAACCTGGAGAAACGCTCGCAAGGCCTTGTGGCAAGGTGGTAGTGGTTGACGAGGACGTCATGTCGCACGCACAACAGGGCGACAACAACCTTCTGATCGTGCCCGGCACGACCGATGGTGTACTCGAGGTCGAAGCCGACCACTCGGTACTTGTCCTCAGCAAGGAACTGCTCCATAGTTTGAATGGAGTTCTCCACCAAGACCGGATC
This sequence comes from Triticum aestivum, assembly GCF_018294505.1. Lineage (NCBI taxonomy): Eukaryota > Viridiplantae > Streptophyta > Magnoliopsida > Poales > Poaceae > Triticum > Triticum aestivum. Next base: position 354,626,741 of record NC_057796.1, on the reverse strand, counting down.
ATTCGTGTACACCACCGAGAGGGCCTTCCCCCTCACGCGGGTGTCCACTACGTGATGCGTGGTGAACTGCCCGCCGTTGTCGCCGTCGGCCGCTGGGAGCGCCATTGGAGCCATGGGGAGCGCCATTGGAACCGCTGGATGTCCTCTTTGTATGTGTCATCGTGGGTGTGCTTATTGTGTCGTGTGACGCAAGAGATATAAGGTAAATGGCAATAGGAATAAATGGGGGCCGGGCGGCCTGGATTCTCTGTGCGTCTGCATGGCAGTTTTTGCAGCGGGCAACTGCATCGTCGTGTCGCGCACGGGCAACCGCATGCACACGAACATGCGTGATCGTGCACCGGCCCCAAACACTGGCAGCGCGCGTGGAGGGATGAGGGCAGAGCACCCGGAGGGACGCGAGAGCTGAGCGCGCACGGCGGGACGCGAGCAGAGCGTGCCGCGGCCGCCTGAATCGCAAGCAACCACACGCATAGAGCAGTTGAACATGCAGGAAATGGTCGCCTACAAGCCGGCCGATAGTTGCGTCGCTGCGTAGAGAGCGGTCGTGTGTTACCACCTCCGTCTAGTCTATAGTCTCCTTTATATTCTATGCCATACTTTGCCCTCAAGTTTGACCAACAAAATGTTAATGCATGTTATAAAAATTATATAATTGGAAACTATGTTCAAATACGAGCATGCAAAGAGCCTTACAGCCGCCATGGCTGCGGCACACGCCGCCTTAGAGGCGAGGAATCAGGAGATCTACGAGGAGAACCACCGCTTCGAGACGGGTCGTTTGGAGCGGCAGAGGGCGTTCGAGGTGAGCGTCGCTAAAGTTGCAACAGCGGCAGGCACTGTATTGCGGTTGCCCAGCTCGTTGGTAGGCTCTTCCTCCTCCGCCTCTTACTGAGCGCGCTCGGCAGAGGAGAGGCAGCCGGAAGTAGTACAAAACCCCCTCCGCAACAGTAGTAGTAGTATTTAATTAGGGGCTATTTTGTTCAGTTCATCTGACTATAGATGTGGTGGAACTGTACAACGTACTTAAAATTAGCTAGTATATATAGTTGAACTAGCTATTTTAGTACGTGGTTGGTAACAATTGGGGAAATTTTGGTCGGTTCAGCTATCGAGTTGAACTGTTTGTATAAATTAAGAACGACTGCTTAATCTATGAATGAATTCTATGCTTAATTACCGAATTTTAGTTGCAAAAATTAGATAGTGCTAGTGATTTTTAGCTTCATATTTTGACAAATCGTAGTGTTACAAGGTTGACAAATGGCAATGTTACTAGATGAACAAATGTCAATCTTTCCACTTTGAAAAATGGCAACATACCCAATATGACAGATGCAAATCTTACCAAATTGTTTGTAAGTGGTTGCACACGGGTCATCCAAAAGAACCGTTTGCGTTGAAGAGATGCACAAATCCTGCTCTCACTTTGCATCATGTCGTCCCGGGATCGACGGGCGGGGTGCGGGAGGACGGCAGCTGGCGGTGCTGAGAGGTAGCGTTCAACGGCGGCGTCCCATGCCGCTGAGGGGGGCGCGCGCATGAAGAGGAAGGCGGGCGGCCATGGAAGTCAAAGCGCTCACTTCCCAGTGAGCCTGCGCAGCGTACAGCTCCTCGGTGAGCCTGCGCATTCGAGGACAGCTTGCACGCCTCTCGGTCAGCCTGCGCACTGGACTACGCTCGCACGCCTCCTGTTCTGTCAAGGTGAAGCAGCTCTCCGCATGGCACCTCCTACAACCATTAAAACCGAGACACATGGTGTCACGTGAATGGTTAACAGAACGCACACGGTTTGAATTATACAAACGTTTGAGATATTAAAGTGGCAGCTATTTTTTCAAAATGCCTTTGTTGGCTATCATTATTCGAGTGCGCCTTCTATCAAAATGGACACGAAAAATACCACAGCATTTCGGGTGCCATTCCATGATAGCATGCCAAGTTTCATGAATTTCAGACGAGTTTTCGATTTTCTAGAATTTAAAAACCAGGTATCTCAATGTTTTGCCGGCAATCAACGGTGCCGTGGTGTTTGAAATTCATTCCCATTTCTTGCATGGGACCTAAGCATGCACCCAAGGACACGGATTTGATTTTTCAACCATTTTTTATGCACTGGAGCATGTGCATGTAGTTCAAATTTGAATTATGCACATAAATGCATTGAAAACTCAGTTAATGCATAAAAATTTCCAAACAAACCCCGAAAAATCACAAAAATTGACACAACACTCCTGTTGTTCTATGTTGACACGAGAAAAACATTGAAAGCAATAAGAGGCAATGGATATCGTTTCGTCCCCAGAGGTGGGACGTTCCCTACCGAAACCATCATGCTTGTTGTGAGAAGCTCTGGTTTGTGAGAAGCATATACCCAAACCTGCCCCAAATGGGACAAAAATTTTACCACGGCATGTTGATGCCGCTCCATGATAGCATGCCAAGTTTCATGAATTTCAGACGAGTTTTGGATTTACTAGAATTTAAAAACCAGGTATCTCAATGTTTTGCCGGCAATCAACAGTGCCCTGGTGTTTGAAATTCATTCCCATTTCTTGCATGGGACCTAAGCATGCACCCAGGACACATATTTGATTTTTCAACCAATTTATATGCACTGGAGCATGTGCATGTAGTTCAAATGAATTATGCACATAAATACATTGAAAACTCAGTTAATGCATACAAATGTCAAAACGAACCCCAAAAAATCACAAAATTGACACAACACTCCTGTTGTTCTATGTTGACACGAGAAAAAATTTGAAAGCAATAAGAGGCAATGGATATCGTTTCATCCCCAAAGGCGGGCCGTTCCCTACCGAAACCATCATGCTTGTTGTGAGAAGCTCTGGTTTGTGAGAAGCATATACCCAAACGTGCCCCAAATGGGACAAAAAATTTACCACGTCATGTTGATGCCGCTCCATGATAGCATGCCAAGTTTCATGAATTTCAGACGAGCTTTGGATCTAATAGAATTTAAAAACCAGGTATCTCAATGTTTTGTGGCCGAGTGACGGTGGCAGGGTGCTTGACATTCATCCCCATTTCTTGCATGGGACCTAAGCATGCAATCAAGAACACATATTTGAATTTTCAACCAATTTATATGCATTAGAACATGTGCATGTAGTTCAAATTTGAATTATGCACATGAATGCATTGAAAACTCAGTTAATGCATAAAAATGTCCAAACGAACCCCAAAAAATCACAAAAATTGACACAACACTCCTGTTGTTCTATGTTGACACGAGAAATTTTTTGAAAGCACTAAGAGGCAATGGATATCGTTTCGTCCCCAAATGTGGGACGTTCCCTATCGAAACCATCATCCTTGTTGTGAGAAGCTTTGGTTTGTGAGAAGCATATACCCAAACCTGCCCCAAATGGGACACAAAATTTACCACGGCATGTTGATGCCGCTCCATGATAGCATGCCAAGTTTCATGAATTTCATACAAGTTTTGGATTTAATAGAATTTAAAAACATGGTATCTCAATGTTTGCGGCCGAGTGACGGTGGCAGGGTGTTTGACATTCATTCTCATTTCTTGCATGGGACCTAAGCATGCAACCAAGGACACAGATTTGAATTTTTCAACCAATTTATATGCATTAGAGCATGTGCATGTAGTTCAAATTTGAATTATGCACATAAATGCATTGAAAACTGAATTAATGCATAAAAATATCCAAACAAACCCTGAAAAATCCCAAAAATTGACACAACACTCCTGTTGTTCTATGTTGAGACTAGGAAAAAAATTGAAATCGAGAAGAGGCAATGGATATCGTTTCGTCCAGAAAGGTGAAACGTTCCCTACCGAAACCATTAGGCTTGTTGTGAGAAGCTCTGGTTTGTGAGAAGCATATCCCCACACCTGCCCCAAATGGGACAAAAAATTACCACGTCATGTTGATGCCGCTCCATGACAGCATGCCAAGTTTCATGAATTTCAGACGAGCTTTGGATTTACTAGAATTTAAAAACCAGGTATCTCAATGTTTGCGCCCGAGTGACGGTGGCAGGGTGTTTGACATTCATTCTCCCATTTCTTGCATGGGACCTAAGGAGGCAACCAAGGACACAGATTTGAATTTTCAACTAATTTATATGCATTAGAGCATGTGCCTGTAGTTCAAATTTGAATTATGCACATGAATGCATAGAAAACTCAGTTAGTGTATAAAAATGTCCAAGCGAACCCCGAAAAATCCCAAAAATTGACACAACACTCGTGTTGTTTTATGTTGACACTAGGAAAAAATTTGAAATCGAGAAGAGGCAACGGATATCTTTTCGTCCAGAAAGGTGAAACGTTCCCTACCAAAACCATCACACTTGTTGTGAGAAACTCTGGTTTATGAGAAGCTTATACCCAAACCTGCCCCAAATGGGACAAAATTTTTACCACGTCATGTTGATGCCGCGCCATGATAGCATGCCTAGTTTCATGAATTTTGGATGAATGTTGGATTTACTAGAATTACAAAAGCAAGTACGTCGACGTTTGCCGGAGAGCCACGATGCCGTGGTGTTCGAATTTCATCCTCATTTCTTGCATGGGACATAAGCATAAACCCATGGACACATATATGATTTTATAACCCATGTTGGTGCACCGGAGCATGTGCATGTAGTTTAATTTTGAATTGTGCACCATGAAATGGCTAGAAACCAATTTAATGTAGAAAATGTTCAAACGAACCCTGGATAATTCCAATTCTTTTACGACACACATATAGTTGCATGTTCACTGCAGATAAAAGGTCTAGCAATTCAAACACCGTACATTGCCGCTGTGACCCCATTATGTAATTCAAATCAAGATGAAAAATCAAGTAGATCACACACAGTTTATTATCACCAACCGTGTGAGATGCAGCACAAAATATCCTGGAGCACCGTCGGTGTATAGTACCTCTATGGCTTACGCGAGAAGGTGCGTCGGCTATAGTCCACAGCCGGTGTCTCAAGAACACTAGCTCGCTCCCCAAATATCATTTCACTGTTTAATCGTCGCCGGTGAAAGATGGGCACGTGGACCCGCGTCGTGAGGGCAACTTCGGTGGCCCACTACGGCAAGAGCGCGGCTGCAGCCGCCATGCGTGTGCTAACAAGGTGCATGAGCGCGGCTGCAATCTGCGATCGGGCGACCAAGACAGCCCAAGCGGCCGCTGTCAGGTGGTGGCAGCAACATCTGCCTCGGGGATAGCAACTGGCGAGAGCGGCTGAAAGAACATGCGGTGCCCCCATGTTTGGTTTTGGTAATTGATGACAATCTCTATGGACTAATGGTTGCCTTGAGTTATATTTGAAGGATTTGTCCATAGGCATTTCTTGAAGTTCATGTGTTGGTTTGAAGGAGTTTATGTGGTGACCAAGGTGTTATTAAGGAATTATCCAAAGATTGGTCATGTGAGAGTAGAGCTTATTGCAAGCATGTCTTGAAGAAGAAGATTGTGTGATCATTCATGTTTACCTTCAAGACATCATCCAAATGAAGAGAGTTGGAAAGAGTCAAGGTTGATCAAGACTAAGTCAAGAGTGAATCAAGTTGATCAACACACAAAGCGCACAAGATGTACCGAGAGAGTTCTTTGTGGGGTTAGGTTGCGGTGTGCAAGTTCAAGTGAAGCATCATGAAGAGATCAAATGCTTGAAGCTTGCCGTCCATTGTGGCGACAATGGACTTGTGAAGATGTTGCGGTGTGCAAGTTCAAGTGAAGCATCATGAAGAGATCAAATGCTTGAAGCTTGCCGTCCATTGTGGTGACAATGGACTTGTGAAGATGTGCGGAAGAGTGGCTCACCCATAGTGGAGTATGGGGGAGCAATCAACTAGTCTTCATCGAGCCAACACAACCAAGAAAGGTGGTCCAACTTGAGGGAGTCAAGATCGTCATCATCTAGCTCAAGTGGACCATGTGCAAGGCAAAGGTTTGCTCTTGATAGGTTTTCTATTTTACCAGTCTCATGATGGTAGTTGGGAGACTGGGTTATAGGATCGATTGCCGTACTATCAAGGGGGGCTCTCGATGAGTAGCTTGATCGTATCGTTCATAGAGAGCTCAAACCATTGCATCCTTGCATCATGTTTGTTGGTTCTTGTTTGGTTCTTCTCTTTGTGAGTTTTGGAGCTTATGGCCATCTTGATGACAAGCTCGAGTTCATCAAAAACGGAGTTCACTCGCATATTCTATGATGTTTTCGATGTTGGAGGTTATGCCAGTTCTTCTCGGTTGGAGGTTTCACTCCTCTATTTGTTGGCATACCTCCCCTGCCTCGTCTTCCTCTATCCAACAAGCTTGAGTTTGCTCATTTCGGAGCTCATATGCAGAAGTTATGGTAGTTTTGGTTTCCTAGCGGTAGTACCGCGGGACGGAGCGGTAGTACCGCTTGGGTGCTACAAGCGGTAGTACCGCTCCTGAGCGGTAGTACCGCTGGTAGCCCCCAGCCATAGTACCGCTGCGGTCTCGTGCTATTACCGCCTCGATTCGAGGGGTCTTTTTCTTGTCGGGTTCTACGGTACTAGCCGCGGCAGTGGGGGCCGTAGTACCACTCGTTTGCGGTAGTACCGCCCTGCCACCGCGGTAGTACCGCTCTGGGCCCAGCGGCAGTACCGCGAGGGGGAGCGGTAGTACCGCTTATAGGGGCAAGCGGTAGTACTGCTGGCCAAGCGGTAGTACCGCTCTCTGCGGGGCTGAAGTGGGGGTAACGGTTGGATTGTTCCCCCCACTATATAAGGAGGTCTTCTTCCCCAATGAACCTAATCTTTTGAGCTCGTGTTCTTCCCCCATTGTTGACCTTCTTCGAGCTTGCTAACTCTCAATCCCTCCATGGATTCTTGGTAGTTTTTGAGGGAAAAGAGAGAGGAGATCTAGATCCACATTTCCACCAATCACTTTCTCCTCTATGTGAGGGGAACCTATTGGATCTAGATCTTGGAGTTCTTGGTGTTCTCCTTCTTGTTCTTCCTCTCATTTTCCTCCCTAGCATTAGTTGCTTCGGTGGGATTTGAGAGAGAAGGACTTGGGCACTCCGTGTGCCCTTGCCATTGCATTTGGTGCATCAGTTTGAGTTCTCCACGGTGATACGTGGAAGTTACAAGTTGAGAAGCTTATTACTCTTGGGTGCTTGGTGCCCTTGAGCTTGTTCCTCTTGGGTGCTTGGGCGCCCTAGACGGTTGGTGGTGTTCAGAGCTCAATCATTATGGTGTAAAGCTCCGGGCAAGCGTCGGGGTCTCCAATTAGGTTGTGGAGATCGCCCCGAGCAATTTGACGGGTTCCGGTGACCGCCCCCAAGGGTTGCCAAAGTGTACGGGTTCGGTGACCGCCCCCAAGGGTTGCCATTTGTACGGGTTCGGTGACCGCCCTCAAGGGTCCCTTAGTGGAATCACGACATCTTGCATTGTGCGAGGGCGTGAGGAGATTACGGTGGCCCTAGTGGCTTCTTGGGGAGCAGTGTGCCTCCACACCGCTCCAAACGGAGATTAGCATCCGCAAGGGTGTGAACTTCGGGATACATCGTCGTCTCCGCGTGCCTCGGTTATCTCTTACCCGAACCCTTTACTTATGCACTTTACTTATGCATATAAGGCCAAACTCGCGACACCGAACACTCCCTAAGGTATTCGGTCTTTACAACATATACTGGGCTGAGTAACGCCCTTGAACCCTGAATTTCCAGGTACGTGCATTAGTCTGACGTGGCGAAATGCCAATAACGCCAACATTCCTCTCGGTTGTGTCGAGTATCCGGAGGGTGTGAAGCAACAAGAGACAGTAAGAAAGGTTTACACAGGGTCTTAATCTAAAAAGAAACCTTTGAGCGGGGCCCTGCTGCACGTCTGCGCCTGTGTCTCCGTTGTGCCGTATCCTGGAAGGGTGTAGCACGATTATCATCTGTTAAAAGAGAAGAACTTAGATGAAATTTGTCGTGCGAAAAATTGGTTATTCTTAATAAACCATTAAAATTCAAAATAAGGTCGAGCCGAACTGTAGACTTTGTTTTTTTACATGCGGGAAGCCCCTAGCACCGTCTACGGGGGTATATTCATCAACCCCATCTCAGGTTTATCTAAGCTGTTACAGCTAGTGGTGCGCCGGACTCGTCTAGCCGTGTCCGCGGTCTTGACGACCGATCGTTTATGCTACTTGGAGAGGCCATTTAGTGTTCGGCTGCTAAAGCTGCCGCACATTCTTCCGCGCGTAAGGAACGCTCAGTGTTTCCGCTCACTATGATGATGCCACGTGGACTGGGCATCTTGAGCTTCAGATAAGCATAATGCGGTACTGCATTAAAACGAGTGAAGGCCGTTCTTCCGAGTAGTGCTTGATAGCCGCTTCGGAATGGAGCGATGTCGAAGGTTAACTTTTCACTTCGGAAGTTGTCGGGGGAACCGAATACAACCTCTAGTACGAGAGAGCCCATGCAGCTAGCCTCTAGGCCTGGTATTACTCCTTTAAAGGTAGTATTGCTTTGGCTAATTCTCGTTGGGTCTATCCCCATTTTGTGGACTGTGTCCTGATATATTAGATTAAGACTACTGTCGCCATCCACGAGGACTCGGGTGAGATGGTATCCGTTGATTATTGGGTCGAGCACCAAGGCAGCCGATCCTCTGTGCCGGACATTGGTCGGGCTATCCCTGCGATCAAAAGTGATCGGGCAGGTTGACCAAGGGTTGAACTTGGGGGTGACGGGCTCTACAGCGCATATGTCTCGGAGTGCGTGTTTGCTCCTCCTCTTCGTCACGTGAATCATGTTCACTGTTTTGACCTCTGGTGGGAACTTTTCTGTCCCCCAGTTTTTTGCTGACGAGGCTCATCCTCGTCTTCACTTGTTGTCTCCCTCCCCTTGTGTTCGGCGTTTAGCTTACCGGCCTGCTTGAAGACCCAACATTCTCTGTGGGTGTGATTTGCAGGTTTATCGGAGGTGCCGTGAATCTGACATAATTTGTCTAGAATCTTGTTGAGGCTGGACGGTCCATCTCTGTTGCCTTTGAAAGGCTTTTTTCCGTTGACCGGGTCGAGAGCCCCTAAATCCGGCATTTACCGCCGTGTTGTCTGGGCTGTCTTCGTTATTTCGACGCTTGCTTTTACTGCGTCATGGTTTTCCATTGCCATCCCTGACTTCAGATGTGCCTGGGTCGCTGGTGCTACTATGGGCCAGCCAGCTATCTTCGCCCGCGCAAAAGCGGGTCATAAGGCTTGTTAGGGCTGCCATTGTTCTCGGTTTTTCTTGGCCGAGGTGTCTGGCGAGCCATTCGTCTCGGACGCTGTGTTTGAAAGCTGCTAAGGCTTCGGCGTCCGGGCAGTCGATGATTTGGTTGTTCTTAGTGAGAAATCTGTTCCAAAGCTTTCGGGCTGACTCTCCGGGCTGTTGAATTATATGACTTAAATCGTCTGCATCCGGAGGTCGGACATAGGTCCCTTGAAAGTTAGCCCTGAAAGCATCCTCAAGCTCTTCCCAACTTCCAACTGAATTTTCGGGGAGGCTCTTCAGCCAGTGTCGAGCTGGTCCTTTTCAGCTTGAGGGGCAAGTACTTGATGGCGTGGAGATCGTCTCCGCGAGCCATATGGATATGGAGGATGAAGTCCTCAATCCAGACCCCAGGGTCTGTCGTTCCGTCGTACGCCTCTATGTTCACGGGTTTGAATCCCTCTGGAAATTCGTGATCCAGCACCTCATCGGTGAAACATAGGGGGTGCGCGGCACCCCTCTATTTGGATGTGTCATGGCGTTCTGACGGTTGTAGTGTTCGGTTTTGATTATGCGCTGGAGTGCGCTTCCTAGATCTGTAGATGGATCTGGTCACGCCGGCCTTTTGAAAGTCCTCGCATGGATCATGTGCTGACTTATGTGCGGCCTCGTTAGCCGCCCTATCGCGGCCACGAGGTGGTCGATCCGACCGGTCGGCCGTTTTATTTTTTGGCCGTGTAGGCTCTAAGGCATCATCATCGAATTCAGGCAACAGCTTGCGCTTTGGATAGCTCTTTATGTGGCGACTACCACCATACTTTTCTTCAGTGTCGAGCACTTTGTTCCATCTACAGTTGAGCGTATTCTGCGCGGCCTTAAGCCTTTGCTTCTGCTTCTTCAGACTCCTCGCAGTGGCACTAAGCCTTCTACGCAGGTTCTCATGTTCCAAGTGCCTTTCCGGGATGTGTGCATCGTCGTCCATACTGTTTTCCTCTCCGGAGAGAGGTTGATGAGCTTTATCCTCGGCGTCGCCGTGATCGGACAGCGGCTCCGTACTATGTTCACCGTCCGCTGGTTCATCCTGCTCTGTCGCTGGGTCCATGTGATCATCATTTCTTCTGGAGTCGACCGGGGTATTATTTTTCCTTGCGCTGTTATCACTGTTTTTGCAGAGGCGGGATTTGGAGCGGCGCCTACGCCGTCGCTTTGGTTGCTTCTTGAGGGAGCTATCCTTCGCTGCATCCTTCCGTTCCGCATCATTGTTTTCTTTGGGTGTACCCACCATATATGTATCGTGTCATGAAGTGGCTGTCCAGCGCCCTGTGGGCGGTGGTTCCTGTTCCTCTCTTGGATCGTCGTCCATACTGTCGATGTCTTCGGAGTCGAAATCGAGCATGTCGGTTAAATCATCGACAGTGCCTATTAAGTGGGTGGTGGGTGGGGAACGAATTTCTTCGTCGTCCGCTTCCCCTTCGGGCCGGACATAGTTCGGCCAAGGGCCTCCTGACAAGGAGAGAGACCTTAAAGAATTTAGCACATCGCCAAAAGGCGAGTGCTGAAAGATATCCGCGGAGGTAAACTCCATGATCGGCGCCCAATCAAATTCGATAGGCATGGATGCAGGTGGTTCGGGGCCTGTGGCCGGGGATGAATCCGAGGACCCGGTGACACAGGTCTCATAGGAGGTAAAGTCAGTATTCGGCTCTATCGCCACTGAGTGTGTGGCCTCCGAGGCGGGGTCCATCCACCCGTCCTCGGACGGTGCAATCGACTCCGGATCTAGGGCAAGAGTAGGCATAGGTGTGATCTCCCGAACACCGTCCGATGGCAGAGCTAAGTCGTGCTCGTCGTGACTGTGCGGCGCACCTGACATGGGCTCGGATCCATCAAAGATCAAGTCTCCGTGGATGTCGGCCGTGTAGTTTAAATTTCCAAACCTGACCTGACGGCCAGGGGCGTAGCTCTCGATTTGCTCCAAATGGCCAAGCGAGTTGGCCCGCAGTACGAGGCCGCCGAATACGAAGATTTGTCCGGGGAGGAAAACCTCACCCTGGATCGCATCGTTGCGATGATCGAAGGAGCCATCAAGCCTTTATCACGACAGCACAGTGGAACTCTCAATGAAAGCACCAATGTCGGTGTCAAAACCGGCAAATCTCGGGTAGGGGGTCCCGAACTGTGCGTCTAAGGCGGACGGTAACAGGAGGCGGGGGACACGATGTTTACCCAGGTTCGGGCCCTCTCGATGGAGGTAATACCCTACTTCCTGCTTGATTGATCTTGATGATATGAGTATTACAAGAGTTGATCTACCACGAGATCGTAGAGGCTAAACCCTAGAAGCTAGCCTATGGTATGATTGTTGTTGTCCTACGGACTAAACCCTCCGGTTTATATAGACACTGGAGGGGGCTAGGGTTACACAGAGTCGGTTACAAGGGAGAAGATCTACATATCCGTATTGCCAAGCTTGCCTTCCATGCCAAGGAGAGTCCCATTCAGACACGGGACGAAGTCTTCAATCTTGTATCTTCATAGTCCAACAGTCTGGCCAAAGGATATAGTCCGGCTGTCCGAGGACCCCCTAATCCAGGACTCCCTCAGCGCCAAGGAAGAATTTTCTGCTGCTGATAAAGGCAAGTGGAAGGTAGACTTGGAGAGCTACGCACAATTCGGCGCCCTAGAGATCCACTCCGGTTATTTGAACCGTTTGTATACCAGCCGTGATTTTGAAGCCGGCTTGGTCAACTTGATGAAACAACGATATGAGGTAATCCAACAAAATTGTCCTCATAACTATATCTCTATCAGCCGCCAAGTCTATAGAATATGATAGAATTGAATATGCTGTAGACTTTCAAGTAGTCATAAATAAACGAACATCATCTCTAGTAGCCCCCAAGGGCCGGCTTAAACTGTGAAGTTAAGCCGGGACTTTAATTTGTAGTAATCAACTTTGCGTCTGTAGCCCCCAAGGGCCGGTTTAATCAGTATGAATAAATTGTGACTTATCACCATTGCTGGAACCAATATCCCAATATATAGCCTTTATAAACCAGATCATATCATTTTGCCCGGGTCATCAGATAAATTTGTCTTGAAAAGAGCAAGTAGGCATTAGCCCCAAGTGCCAAGGAAAATACTTGTATTGTGCTTGGGATTTCAAAAATAATCATAATCATAATACCTCCCATGTTTGTTCATGTCGCAGGCTGAACTAACTGAGAAGGACTCACAGATCAATGATCTGAGGGCCAATATTAAAACTCAGCAATCTGAGACGTCCAAGGCCAAGTCAGAACTGAAGACTGCACTGGAAAACATTGAGCAGTTGAAACAGGGCTTCAGTGCTGATAAAACCGGCTGGGAGACCGAGAAGGCGGCTCTATTAAAGAGAGCAGAGGATGCCGAGGTAGCCCTTAAACCGTTGACTGTTGAGTTGTTCGGTTTAAGGCATCAGATCAACAGCATGACATCAGCCATCTTCGGTAAGTAATAAAAATGACTCCTTTACACCACCAGGCATATCATAATCATCTGCCGGTTTATTAATAACTTTACTGATACAGGCTCCCGGAGCGTCAAGCTGGGTTTAGACATGCGCATCAAGCTGAAGGCTGTCTATACTCTAGTAGAACAGCTATACACTGGCGCTCAATGGACCATTGCTGCTGCTATGCATAAAAAACATCCGCCTACCCTCATCAAGGATACATTGGAGAAATTATCAGTGCTGCCCCAAAGGATCGACGATTTAAAGCGAGCATCTGCCAGAGCCAGCGCCTTGACTACTTTAAGCCGGGCAAAAGCATGGCAAGCCAATCTTGATCCAGAAGACTTGGCCAACGGTTGCCCAAGTGTAAAAGATGACGGGTCTCCCTTCAGTGCTAATGACTTTGCAGAAATAGCAAGAGCAATGCGTCCGTTAGCAAACAAACTGGCTGAGGAGACCAATCTATCCCAATACCAGGCGGCTTATGATGCGGAGAAAAAGAAGATAAAGGCGCCGGTTCATCAAGAGGTGGATCTCATCCCACCGACGCGTAAGCACACCTTCGTTCCTGACATTGATCCATTCAACCTTATTGATGATGAGGCTGTGTTTAGAGCTTTGACCGATATCAACTGGTCCACGCCTGACTTCCAGCCAATGGATAATCAAGGAGCTGAAGAAGAAGAGGCGCAGGATGATCCGGAGGCTTCAACCCGCCAAGAGCAGAAGGCTGAATTCATGAGCCGGCACCGATCATAGCGTTTTGATGTTATGTCTCACAAACACTTGTCCTTTTGGCCATCAGGTGCCTTGTAATAGGCTAGTTAAACAATTCTGATCTTGTCACGCCATCGTGCGTGTTTATGTGCATAACACTGTCGATCCATTATTTGAAGATCCACCACTTATGCTTTAGAATATTATCAATTATGTAGGGCAGATTTATCATTTTTTCTGCACATAAACAGATAACAAGTGCCCTGGCGGTTTACCCCAGGGCGGGTCACAATACCCGATATAAAACCACTGATGACTAAATAGTCCATAACCAGGTCCGGTATATCAAAACCTCATGTAACAAATGAAATATCATATATGTGATATTTGTTCACACTGCCGACTTATCATGCATCGTGCAGTAGGGGTAATCAGCCAAAAGACAGAGCACAACGCCCTGTTCAATTTATTTACCGCCGGCTTATCACGCCATATGTGGCAAGGGGTAACATCCTGCTACCTCTTGAGCATGCATTGGTTTTTCCCTTGAAGAGGAAAGGGTGGTGCAGCAAAGTAGCGTAAGTATTTCCCTCGGTTTTTGAGAACCAAGGTATCAATCCAGTAGGAGGCCACACGCAAGTCCCTCGTACCTACACAAACAAATAAGAACCTTGCAACCAACGCAATAAAGGGGTTGTCAATCCCTTCACGGCCACTTGCAAAAGTGAGATCTGATAGAGATGATAAGATAATATTTTTGGTATTTTTATGATAAAGACTAAAAGTAAAGATTGCAAAATAAACGGCGATAGAAATAGCTTGCTGACGGAATATTAATATGATGGAAGATAGACCCGGGGGCCATAGGTTTCACTAGTGGCTTCTCTCAAGATAGCATAAGTATTACGGTGGGTGAACAAATTACTGTCGAGCAATTGATAGAAAAGTGCATAATTATGAGAGTATCTAGGCATGATCATGTATATAGGCATCACGTCCGCAACAAGTAGACCGACTCCTGCCTGCATCTACTACTATTACTCCACACATCAACCGCTATCCAGCATGCATCTAGAGTATTCAGTTCATAAGAACAGAGTAACGCATTAGGCAAGATGACATGATGTAGAGGGATAAACTCAAGCAATATGATATAAACCCCATATTTTTATCCTCGATGGCAACAATACAATACGTGTCGTTTCCCCTACTGTCACTGGGATTGAGCACCGCCTGATTGAACCCAAAGCTAAGCACTTCTCCCATTGCAAGAAAGATCAATCTAGTAGGCCAAACCAAACTGATAATTCAGAGAGACTTGCAAAGATAACCAATCATACATAAAAGAATTCAGAGAAGATTCAAATATTGTTCATAGATAATCTTGATCATAAACCCACAATTCATCGGATCAAGACAAACACACTGCAAAAAGAGTTACATAGAATAGATCTCCAAGAAGATCGAGGAGAACTTTGTATTGAGATCCAAAGAGAGAAAAGAAGCCATCTAGCTAATAACTATGGACCCGAAGGTCTATGGTAAACTACTCACACATCATCGAAGAGGCTATGGTGTTGATGTAGAAGCCCTCCGTGATCGATTCCCCCTCCGGCGGAGCACCGGAAAAGGCCCCAAGATGGGATCTCACGGGTACAGAAGGTTGCGGCGGTGGAATTAGGTTTTTGTGGTGCTCCTCGATGGTTTCGGGGTACGTAGGTATATATAGGAGGAAGAAGTAGGTCGGTGGAGCCATGAGGGGTCCATGAGGGTGGAGGGCGCGCCCAGGGGGTAGGCGCGCCCCCTGCCTCGTGGCCTCCTCGTTGATTGCTTGACGTCCACTCCAAGTCCTCTGGATCACGTTTGTTCCAAAAATCACGCTCCTGAAGGTTTCATTCTGTTTGGACTCCGTTTGATATTCCTTTTCGGCGGAACACTGAAATAGGCAAAAAAACAGCAATTTGCACCGGGCCTTGGGTTAATAGGTTAGTCCCAAAAATAATATAAAAGTGTATAATAAAGCCCATTAAACATCCAAAACAGAATATATAATAGCATGGAGCAATGAAAAATTATAGATACGTTGGAGACGTATCAAGCATCCCCATGCTTAATTCCTGCTCGTCCTCGAGTAGGTAAATGATAAAAACAAAATTTTTGATGTGGAATGCTACTTAGCATATTCTTCAATGTAATTTTCTTTATTGTGGCATGAATGTTCGGATCCAAAAGATTCAAGATAAAAGTTTAGTATTGACATAAAAATAATAATACTTCAAGCATACTAACTAAGCAATTATGTCTTCTCAAAATAACATGGCCAAAGAAAGTTCATCCCTACAAAATCATATAGTTTGGTCATGCTCCATTTTCGTTACACAAGAAAGCTCTCATCTTGCACAACCCCGATGACAAGCCAAGCAATTGTTTCATACTTTAGTAATCTCAAACTTTTTCAACTTTCACGCAATACATGAGCGTGAGCCATGGATATAGCACTATGGGTGGAATAGAATATAATAATGGGGGTTGTGTGGAGAAGGCAAAAAGGAGAAAGTCTCACATTGACGCGGCTAATCAATGGGCTAGGGAGATGCCCATCAATTGGTGTCAATGCAAGGAGTAGGGATTGCCATGCAATGGATGCACTAGAGCTATAAATATATGAAAGCTCAAAATAAGAAACTAAGTGGGTGTGCATCCAACTTGCTTGCTCACGAAGACCTAGGGCATTTGAGGAAGCCCATTGTTGGAATATACAAGCCAAGTTCTATAATGAAAAATTCCCACTAGTATATGAAAGTGATAAAACAAGAGACTCTCTATCATAAATATCATGGTGCTACTTTGAAGCACAAGTGTGGAAAAAAAAGGATAGTAGCATTGTCCCTTTTTATTTCTCTTTTTTCCTTTTTTGAGCCTTCTTTTTTTGGGACAATGCTCTATTAATGATGATCATCACACTTCCATTCATTTACAACTCAATGATTACAACTCGATAATAGAAGAAAGTATGACTCTATATGAATGCCTCCGGCGGTGTACCGAGATGTGCAATGAATCAAGAGTGACATGTATGAAATAATATGCATGGTGGCTTTGCCACAAGTACGATGTCAACTGCATGATCATGCAAGGCAATATGACAATGATGAAGCGTGTCATGGTAAACGGAACGGTGGAAAGTTGCATGGCAATATATCTCGGAATGGCTATGGAAATGCCATAATAGGTAGGTATGGTGGCTGTTTTGAGGAAGATATAAGGAGGTTTATGTGTGATAGAGTGTATCGTATCACGGGGTTTGGATGCACCGGCGAAGTTTGCACCAACTCTCAAGGTGAGAAAGGGCAATGCTCGGTACCGAAGAGGCTAGCAATGATGGAAAGGTGAAAGTGCGTATAATCCATGGACTCAACATTAGTCATAAATAACTCACATACTTATTGAAAAAATCTACAAGTCATCAAAAACCAAGCACTCCGCGCATGCTCCTAGGGGGATAGATTGGTAGGAAAAGACCATCGCTCGTCCCCGACCGCCACTCATAAGGATGACAATCAAAGAACACCTCATGTTTCAAATTTGTTACACAACGTTTACCATACGTGCATGCTACGGGACTTGCAAACTTCAACACAAGTATTTCTCAAATTCACAACTACTCAACTAGCACAACTTTAATATCAGTATCTCCATATCTCAAAACAATTATCAAGTATCAAACTTCTCTTAGTATTCAAAGCACTTTAAAGTTTTTATCTTGGATGCCTATCATATTAGGACTAATTTTATAACCAAAGCAAATTACCATGCTGTTCTAAAAGACTCTCAAAATAATATAAGTGAAGCATGAGAGATCAAATATTTCTATAAAATATAACCAGCGCCGTGCCCTAAAAGATATAAGTGAAGCACTAGAGCAAAAACTATATAGTTCAAAAGATATAAGTGAAGCACATAGAGTATGCTAATAAATTCCGAATAATGCGTGTCTCTCCCAAAAGGTGTGTACAGCAAGGATGATTGTAGTGGACTAAAAAGCAAAGATTCAAATCATACAAGACGCTCCAAGCAAAACACATATAGCTCCAAAAATATAGCTCCAAGTAAAGTTACCGATGGACGAAGACAAAAGAGGGGATGCCTTCCGGGGCATCCCCAAGCTTTGGCTTTTTGGTGTCCTTGGATTTACCTTGGGATGCCTTGGGCATCCCCAAGCTTAGGCTCTTGCCACTCCTTGTTCCATGATCCATCAAATCTTTACCCAAAACTTGAAAACTTCACAACACAAAACTTAACAGAAAATCTCGTGAGCTCCGTTAGCGAAAGAAAACAAAACACCACTTTAAGGTACTGTAATGAACTCATTCTTTATTTATATTGGTGTTAAACCTACAGTATTCCAACTTCTCTATGGTTCATAAACTCTATTACTAGCCATAGATTCATCAAAATAAGCAAACAACACACGTAAAACAGAATGTGTCAAAAATAGAACAGTCTGTAGTAATCTGTATCAAACACAAACTTCTGGAACTCAGAAAAATATACCAAAATAGGACGCCCTATATAATTTTTTTATTGATCTACTGCAATTGGAATCAGTATTTATCACGTTCTGGTGATTTTTAACATTTGTTTTCGTGAACAGAAAGTTTCTGGAATATCAGCAATATCAAATAACTATCATCCAAGAAAATCCTATAGGTTTAACTTGGCACAAAAATTAATTAAAACACAAAAACACATCTAACCAGATGCTAGATGGATCATTTATTCCTAAACAGAACCAAAAAGCAAGAAACAAAAATAAAATTGGGTTGCCTCCCAACAAGCGCTATCGTTTAACGCCCCTAGCTAGGCATAAAGGCAAGGATAGATCTAGGTATTGCCATCTTTTGCATGCAATCCATAAGTAGCTCTCATAATAGATTCATAAGGTAATTTAATTTTCTTTCTAGGAAAGTGTTCCATGCCTTTCCTTAACGGAAATTGGAATCTAATATTCCTTCTTTCATATCAACAATTGCACCAATCGTTCTAAGGAAAGGTCTACCAAGAATAATAGGACATGAAGGATTGTAATCTATATCAAGGACAATGAAATCTACGGGCACATAATTCCTATTTGCAACAAGAAGAACATCATTAATTCTTCCCATAGGTTTCTTAATGGTGGAATCCGCAAGGTGCAAGTTTAGAGAACAATCATCAAATTCACGGAAACCTAGCAAATCACACAAAGTTTTTGGAATCGTGGAAACACAAGCACCCAAATCACACAAAGCATAGCATTCATGATCTTTAATTTTAATTTTAATAGTAGGTTCCCACTCATCATGAAGTTTTCTAGGGATAGAAACTTCCAATTCAAGCTTTTCTTCATAAGATTGCATTAAAGCATCAACGATATGTTTAGTAAAAGCCTTATTTTGACTATAAGCATGTGGAGAATTTAGCACGGAATGCAACAAGGAAATACAATCTATGAAAGAACAATTATCATAATTAAATTCCTTGAAATCCAAAATAGTGGGTTCATTGCTATGTAAAGTTTTGACCTCTTCAATCCCACTTTTACCTATTTTTGCATCAAGATCTAAAAACTCCAAATCATTGGGACGCCTTTTAACTAAAGTTGACTCATCTCCAGTCCCATCATTATCAAGATTCATATTGCAAACAAAGATTTAATAGGGGAAACATCAATCAATTTTAGATCTTCATCATTATTATCATCAAAAGTAGAAGAACACGCTTTTACAAAGCAATCTTTCTTAGCACGCATCCTAGCGGTTCTTTCTTTGCACTCATCAATGGAAATTATCATGGCTTTGAGAGACTCATTGATATCATGCTTAGGTGGAATAGATCTAAGTTTCAAAGAATCAACATCAAGAGAAATTCTATCCACGTTCCTAGCCAACTCGTCAACCTTAAGCAATTTTTCTTCAAGCAAAGCATTGAAATTCTTTTGAGAAATCATAAATTCTTTAACGCTAGTCTCAAAATCGGAGGGCATCTTATTAAAATTTCCATAAGAGTTGTTGTAGGAATTACCATAATTATTAGAGGAATTACTAGGATACGGCCTAGGATTAAAATTTCCTCTATAAGCGTTGTTACCAAAATTGTTCCTACCAACAAAATTCACATCCATAGATTCATTATTATTCTCAATCAAGGTAGACAAAGGCATATCATTGGGATAAGAAGAAACACTCTTATTAACAAATAATTTCATGAGTTGATCCATCTTTCCACACAAAACATTAATTTCTTCAATTGCATGCACCTTTTTACTAGTAGATCTTTCAGTGTGCCATTGAGAATAATTAACCATAATATTATCTAGGAGTTTAGTAGCTTCTCCTAAAGTGATTTCCATAAAAGTGCCTCCCGCGGCCGAAACAAAAGATTTCTAGAAGCAAAATTCAATCTGGCATAAATGTTTTGTATAATCATCCATAAATTCAAACCATGTGTAGGGCAATTACGTATCATTAATTTCATCCTCTCCCAAGCTTGTGCAACATGTTCATGATCAAGTTGCTTAAAATTCATAATATCGTTTCTAAGAGAGATAATCTTAGTGGGAGGAAAATATTTAGAGATAAAAGCATCTTTGCACTTATTCCATGAATCAATACTATTTTTAGGCAAAGATGAAAACCAAGTTTTAGCACGATTTCTAAGCGAAAAAGGAAATAGCTTCAGTTTAACAATATCATTGTCCACATCTTTCTTCTTTTGCACATCACACAAATCAACAAAGCTATTTAGATGGGTAGCGGCATCTTCACGGAAGGTCGGCGAATTGATCTTTCATGACAAGATTCAGCAAAGCAACATTAATTTCACAAGACTCAGCATCGGTAAGAGGAGCAATCGGAGTGCTAAGAAAATCGTTGTTGTTGGTATTGGCAAAGTCACACAATTTAGTATTATCTTGAGCCATCGTGACAAACAAGCAATCCAAAAAACAACCAAACAAGAAGCAAGCGAAAAAGAGGAGAACGAAAAGAGAGGGCAAATAAAACGGCAAGGGTGAAGTGGGGGAGAGGAAAACGAGAGGCAAATGGCAAATAATGTAATGCGAGGGATAAGAGTTTGTGATGGGTACTTGGTATGTCTTGACTTGTGCGTAGACTCCCCGACAACGGTGCCAAAAATCCTTCTTGCTACCTCTTGAGCATGCGTTGGTTTTTCCCTCGAAGAGGAAAGGGTGATGCAGCAAAGTAGCGTAAGTATTTCCCTCAGTTTTTGAGAACCAAGGTATCAGTCCAGTAGGAGGCCACACGCAAGTCCCTCGTACCTACACAAACAAATAAGAACCTTGCAACCAACGTGATAAAGGGGTTGTCAATCCCTTCACGACCACTTGCAAAAGTGAGATCTGGTAGAGATGATAAAATAATATTTTTGGTATTTTTATGATAAAGACTAAAAGTAAAGATTGCAAAATAAACGGCGATAGAAATAGCTTGTTGATGGAAGACTAATATGATGGAAGATAGACCCAGGGGCCATAGGTTCCACTAGTGGCTTCTCTCAAGATAGCATAAGTATTACGGTGGGTGAACAAATTATTGTCGAGCAATTGATAGAAAAGTGCATAATTATGAGAGTATCTAGGCATGATCATGTATATAGGCATCACGTCCGCAACAAGTAGACCGACTCCTGCCTGCATCTACTACTATTACTCCACACATCGACCGCTGTCCAACATGCATCTAGAGTATAAAGTTCATAAGAACAGAGTAACGCATTAGGCAAGATGACATGATGTAAAGGGATAAATGATGACCCACAAGTATAGGGGATCTATCGTAGTCCTTTCGGTAAGTAAGAGTGTCGAACCCAATGAGGAGCAGAAGGAAATGATAAGCGGTTTTCAGGAAGGTATTCTCTGCAAGCACTGAAATTATCGGTAACAGATAGTTTTGTGATAAGATAATTTGTAACGGGTAACAAGTAATGAAAGTAAATAAAGTGCGGCAAGATGGCCCAATCCTTTTTGTAGCAAAGGACAAGCCTGGACAAACTCTTATATAGAGAAAAGCGCTCCCGAGGACACATGGGAATTATCGTCAAGCTAGTTTTCATCACACTCATATGATTCGCGTTCGTTACTTTGATAATTTGATATGTGGGTGGGCCGGTGCTTGGGTGTTGTCCTTTCTTGGACAAGCATCCCACTTATGATTAACCCCTATTGCAAGCATCTGCAACTACAAAAGAAGTATTAAGGTAAACCTAACCATAGCATGAAACATATGGATCCAAATCAGCCCCTTATGAAGCAACTCATAAATTAGGGTTTAATATTCTGTCACTCTAGCAACCCATCATCTACTTATTACTTCCCAATGCCTTCCTCTAGGCCCAAACAATGGTGAAGTGTCATGTAGTCGACGTTCACATAACACCACTAGAGGAAAGACAACATACATCTCATCAAAATATCGAACGGATACCAAATTCACATGACTACTAATAGCAAGACTTCTCCCATGTCCTCGGGAACAAACGTAACTACTCACAAATCATATTCATGTTCATAATCAGAGGGGTATTAATATGCATAATGGATCTGAACATATGATCTTCCACCAAATAAACCAACTAGCATCAATTACAAGGAGTAATCAACACTACTAGCAACCCACAGGTACCAATCTGAGGCTTTTGGACAACGATTTGATAGAAGAGATGAACTAGGGTTTGAGAGGAGATGGTGCTGGTGAAGATGTTGATGGAGATTGACCCCCTCCCGATGAGAGGATCGTTGGTGATGACGATGGCGATGATTTCCCCCTCCCGGAGGGAAGTTTCCCCGGCAGAACAGCTCTGCCGGAGCCCTAGGTTGGTTCCGCCAAGGTTCCGCCTCGTGGTGGCGGAGTTTCTTCCCGAAAGCTTGCTTATGATTTTTTCTCGGACGAAAGACTTCATATAGCAGAAGATGCTCACCGGAGGCCTGCCAGGGGGCCCACGAGGCAGTGGGCGTGCCCAGGGGGTAGGGCGCGCCCCCACCCTCGTGACCAGGGTGTGGGCCCCCTCTGGTATTTTCTTCGCTCAGTATTCTTTATAAATTACAAAAATGACTTCCGTGAAGTTTCAGGACATTTGGAGTTGTGCAGAATAGGTCTCTAATATTTGCTGCTTTTCCAGCCCAAAATTCCAGCTGCCGGCATTCTCCCTCTTCATGTAAACCTTGCAAAATAAGAGAGAATAGGCATAAGTATTGCGACATAATGTGTAATAACATCCCATAATGCACTAAATACCGACATAAAAGCATGATGCAAAATGGACGTATCAACTCCCCAAGCTTAGACCTCGCTTGTCCTCAAGCGGAAGCCGATAATGATAAATATGTCCACATGTTTAGAGATAGAGGTGTCGATAAAATAAAATACGGACATGAGGCATCATGATCATTCTTATAACAGCAACATATATATATTGTCATATGATTTCTTATGCTCAAGTAATAATCTATTCACAATGTTAAGTATGAATCAGAAACTTCATTGAGAACCAACAAACTATAATCTCAGTCATTCAAGCAATTGCAATTTATCATAACATTGGAAAGAGTCAATATAAGAGCTTTTCAGCAAGTCCACATACTCAACTATCATTTAGTCTTTCACAATTGCTAACACTCACGCAATACTTATGGGTATGGAGTTTTAATCGGACACAGAGAAAGATAGGGGCTTATAGTGTTGCCTCCCAACCTTTTACCTCAAGGGTAATGTCAACAATAATGATTCACGTTAACTTACATCCAATTGGATATATATATATCAGGATCTTCCCAACACAATGTGCTTGCCAAAGGATAAAATGTAAAAAGGAAAGGTGAAGATCACCATGACTCTTGCATAAGGAATAAGACAAAAGTAAAAGATAGGCCCTTCGCAGAGGGAAGCAGAGGTTGTCATGCGCTTTCATGGTTGGATGCATGAAATGTTAATGCAAAAGAACGCCACTTTATATTGCCACTTGTGATATGGACCTTCATTATGCAGTCCGTCGTTTTTATTTCTTCCACATCACAAGATCGTATAAAGCTTATTTTCTCCACACTAATAAATCATACATATTTAGAGAGCAATTTTTATTGCATGCACCGATGACAACTTACTTGAAGGATCTTACTCAATCCATAGGTAGGTATGGTGGACTCTTATGGCAAAACAAGTTTAAGGGATATTCGGAAGCACAAGTAGTATCTCTACTTGGTGCAAAGAATTTGGCTAGCATGAGGGGGAAAGGCAAGCTCAACATGTTGGATGATCCATGACAATATACTTTATTTCGGATATAAGAAAACATAACCCATTACGTTGTCTTCCTTGTCCAACATCAACTCTTTAGCATGTCATATTTTAATGAGTGCTCACAATCATAAAAGGTGTCCAAGATAGTGTATTTATATGTGAAAACCTCTCTTTCTTTATTACTTCCTATTAATTGCAACGATGACCAAAACTATGTTTGTCAACTCTCAACAACTTTTATTCATCATACTCTTTATATGTGAAGTCATTACTCTCCATAAGATCAATATGATCTCTTTACTTCCTTTTATTCTTTATTTTTTTCTTTTTTTCCCTCAAGATTAAAGCAAAATAATCAAGCCTTTGACTCAACACTAATCTTTATTATATATAGCTCACGGACTCAATTACATAGAGGGATCATACGACAAAACTCAAAACTAAATCATACTAGAACTTTATTCTACTAGATCAAGATATTACCAAAGGGATCGAACTAAGAAAAAGGGTAAAGATAGTGTGATGATGATACGATACCGGGGCACCTCCCCCAAGCTTGGCAGTTGCCAAGGGGAGTGCCCATACCCATGTGATTATATCTCTTTCTTCGGAGGTGGCGATGATGGAGTTGTTGATGATGTAAATTGTGCTTTCAACTTCTTCATGTTGTAATTGAAAAGAGCAATTTCCTCCTTTTCTTTTCTGCCGAAAACGAGAAGGAATAGATCGATTGTTAGATAGTTTAGCCCTCTTGGGGAGACTAGACTTCTTGAACTTCACGTGCATATCCCCGGGTTGAGGTAGAGGGACATCCTCCTCTGAACTTGAATCGTTGATCCTCATCAAATGAGCATCCTCCTCCTCATCCGTAGTTCGACCATAAGGATATAGATCCCCATAGGTCTTTGGGTCAGCAATGAGGTGTGAGACATAGCTCTCTCTGTCGGAATCCTGAGATGACATCTTGCTCCAAATCTGCGGTAGAAAACAGCTCGAAACAAAAATAGAGGATATTTGCGTGGTACGGTGGTCAAAACCTTCGGGGGATTATATAATGAATTTTTACCTACCAAAAGAAGTATCGTGCAAGAAAACGGAGTCCGGAGAGCACACGAAGTGCCCACGAGGCAGGGGGCATGCCCAGGGGGTAGGGCGTGCCTCCCACCCTCGTGGAAGCCTCGTGTCCTCCCCGGACTACTTCATATTTTCCTATTTTCTTAAATATTCCAAAACGGAGAAAAATTGCCATTAGAACTGTTTTGGAGTCGGTTTACTTACCGTACCACATACCTATTCCTTTTTGGAGTCTGAAACGTTCTGGAAAGTGTCTCTTATGTATTCCTCTGGGGTTATAGTTTCAATAACATTAGTTTCAACATTTATAGGATTACCTGAGATATAATGTTTGATTCTCTGACCGTTCACCACCTTCGGATTTGTGCCTTCGAAGTTGTTGATTTTTATGGCACCGGAACGATAGACTTCCTCGATAACGTAAGGACCTTCCCATTTAGAGAGAAGTTTTCCTGCAAAAATCTTAAACGAGAGTTGTATAGCAACACATAATCACCTATATTAACTCACGCTTTTGGTTGTCATGCCATCTTTTAACTTTTTCCTTAAACAATTTGGCATTCTCATAGGCTTGGGTTCTCCATTCATCAAGTGAGCTAATGTCAAGTAGCCTCTTCTCACCGGCAAGTTTGAAATCATAATTGAGCTCTTTAATAGCCCAATATGCCTTCTGTTCTAGTTCGAGAGGTAAGTGACATGCTTTTCCATAAACGATTTTATACGGAGACATACCCATAGGATTTTTATATGCAGTTCTATAGGCCCATAATGCATCATCAAGTTTCTTGGACCAATTCTTTCGAGATCTATTAACAGTCTTTTGCAAAATTAATTTGAGCTCTCTATTACTCAATTCTACTTGACCACTAGACTGTGGGTGATATGGAGATGCAATTCTATGATTAACATCATACTTAGCAAGCATTTTACGGAAGGCACCGTGAATAAAATGTGAACCACCATCAGTCATTAAATATCTAGGGACTCCAAACCTCGGAAAAATAGCTTCTTTAAGCATCTTAATAGAAGTGTTATGATCAGCACTACAAGTTGGAATAGCTTCTACCCACTTAGTAACGTAATCCACAGCAACTAAAATATGTGTATACCCATTAGAGGAAGGAAACGGTCCCATATAATCAAAGCCCCAAACATCAAATGGTTCGATAACAAGTGAATAATTCATAGGCATTTCTTGACGTCTACTAATATTACCGATTCTTTGACATTCATCACAAGACAAGACAAACTTACAGGCATCCTTGAAGAGAGTAGGCCAATAAAAACCGGATTGCAATACCTTATGTGCAGTTCTATCTCCAGTGTGGTGTCCTCCATAAGCCTCAGAGTGACACTTGCGTAGGATCTGTTCCTGTTCATGCTCAGGTACACAACGTCTAATAACACCATCTACTCCTTCTTTATAAAGATGTGGGTCATCCCAAAAGTAATGTCTCAAATCAAAGAAGAACTTTTTCTTTTGCTGGTATGTGAAACTAGGTGGTATAAATTTAGCAACAATGTAATTAGCATAATCAGCATACCATGGAGCAGTACGAGAAGCATTTATGATAGCTAATTTTTCATCAGGAAAGCTATCATCAATAGGTAGTGGGTCATCAAGAACATTCTCTAACCTAGACAAGTTTTCTACAACAGGGTTCTCAGCTCCCTTTCTATCAATAATATGTAAATCAAATTCTTGTAGCAACAGAACCCATCTAATAAGTCTAGGTTTAGCATCTTTCTTTTCCATGAGATATTTAATAGCAGCATGATCTGTGTGAATAGTTACTTTAGAATCAACAATATAAGGTCTGAACTTATCACAAGCAAAAACAACTGCTGAAAATTCTTTTTCAGTAGTAGCATAATTTCTCTGGGCATTGTCTAGAGTTTTACTAGCATATTGAATAACATTTAATTTCTTATCAACTCTTTGCCCTAGAACAACACCTACAGCATAATCACTAGCATCACACATAATTTCAAAAGGTAAATTCCAATCAGGTGGCTGAACAATAGGTGCAGAAATCAAAGCTTTCTTAGGTATTTAAAATGCCTCTACACAATCATCATCAAAGACAAAAGGAATATATTTTTGTAATAGATTAGTCAGAGGCCGAGAAATTTTTGAGAAGTCCTTAATGAACCACCTATAAAAACCGGCATGGCCCAGAAAACTTCTTATACCTTTGATGTCCTTAGGACACGTCATCTTTTCAATAGCATCAACTTTAGCTTTATCAACTTTAATGCCTCTTTCATAAATTTTATGCCCCAAGACAATGCCTTCATTAACCATAAAGTGGCATTTCTCCCAATTCAAGACAAGATTAGTTTCTTCACATCTCTGCAAAACTCGATCAAGGTTGCTCAAGCAATCATCAAAAGAGGATCCATAAACAGAGAAATCATCCATGAAAACCTCACAAATCTTTTCACAAAAGTCAGAGAATATAGCCATCATTCATCTTTGAAAGGTAGCAGCTGCATTACATAAACCAAAAGGCATACGTCTATAAGCAAAAGTACCGAAAGGGAAAGTAAAAGTGGTCTTTTCTTGAAATACCTCCCTTCTTAGGGACACAATGGACATGACTTACCCACTGACTATCAGCAACGGGATAAATTATACCTGCCTCAAGGAGCTTTAATATTTCCTTTCTTACCACTTCTTTCATCTTAGGATTTAGCCGTCGTTGGTGATCAGTAACTGGTTTGGCGTCTTTCTCCAAATTTATTTTGTGTTGACATAAAGTGGGACTAATGCCCTTAAGATCATCAAGAGTATATCCAATAGCAGCACGGTGCTTCTTCAGAGTTTTCAATAATTTCTCTTCCTCCTTCTCTGAAAGGTTAGCACTAATAATAACAGGATATATCTTGTTTTCATCAAGATAAGCATATTTAAGAGTATCAGGTAATGGTTTAAGCTCAAACACGGGATCACCCTTGGGTAGAGGAGGATCGCCTAGAATTTCAACAGGCAAGTTGTGTTTCAGAATAGGTCCCTGTTTAAAGAATACTTCATCGATTTCCCTTCTTTCATTCATAAACGTATCATTTTCATGGTCTAGCAAATATTGTTCTAAAGGATCGCTAGGGGTAGGGCGCGCCCCCACCCTCATGGCCAGTGTGTGGGCCCCCTCTGGTATTTTCTTCGCTCAGTATTTTTTATAAATTACAACAATGGCTTCCGTGAAGCTTCAGGACTTTTGGAGTTGTGCAGAATAGGTCTCTAATATTTGCTCCTTTTCTAGCCCAAAATTCCAGCTGCCGGCATTCTCCCTCTACATGTAAACCTTGCAAAATAAGAGAGAATAGGCATAAGTATTGTGACATAACGTGTAATAACAGCCCATAATGCAATAAATATCGATATAAAAGCATGATGCAAAATGGATGTATCAATAAACTCAAGCAATATGATATAAACCCCATCTTTTTATCCTCTATGGCAACAATACAATACGTGTCGTTTCCCCTACTGTCACTGGGATCAAGCACCTCATGATTGAACCCAAAGCTAAGCACTTCTCCCATTGCAAGAAAGATCAATCTAGTAGGCCAAACCAAACTGATAATTCGAAGAGACTTGCAAAGATAACCAATCATACATAAAATAATTCAGAGAAGATTCAAATATTTTTCATACATAATCTTGATCATAAACCCACAATTCATCGAATCTCGACAAACACACCGCAAAAAGAGTTACATAGAATAGATCTCCAAGAAGATCAAGGAGAACTTTGTATTGAGATCCAAAGAGAGAAAAGAAGCCATCTAGCTAATAACTATGGACCCGAAGGTCTGTGGTAAACTACTCACACATCATCGGAGAGGCTATGGTGTTGATGTAGAAGACCTCCGTGATCGATTCCCCCTCCGGTGGAGCACCGAAAAAGGCCCCAAGATGGGATCTCACGGGTACAAAAGGTTGCGGTGGTGGAATTAGGTTTTCGTGGTGCTCCTCGATGGTTTCGGGGTACGTAGGTATATATAGGAGGAAGAAGTAGGTCGGTGGAGCCACGAGGGGCCCACGAGGGTGGAGGGCGCGCTCAAGGGGGTAGGCGTGCCCCCTGCCTCGTGGCCTCCTCGTTGATTGCTTGACGTCCACTCCAAGTCCTCTGGATCACGTTTGTTCCAAAAATCACGCTCACGAAGGTTTCATTCTGTTTGGACTCCGTTTGATATTCCTTTTCTGCGAAACACTGAAATAGGCAAAAAAAATAACAATTTGCACTGGTCCTTGGGTTGATAGGTTAGTCCCAAAAATAATATGAAAGTGTATAATAAAGCCCATTAAACATCCAAAACAGAATATATATAATAGCATGGAACAATAAAAAATTATAGATACGTTGGAGACGTATCACATCCCAAAGCTTAGAGCCAGAACTCCAAAGCACAAATTCATCATATACTGGCGACTTGAACGTCCAAAGCTAGTCCGGGTTAACAAAACTCCGGATAGATTCATATATGAATAGTAAGGCAACATGGCCCTAATAAGTTTTCAACCATATATCAATATGGCCCAAAAGGTGAACCTAAAAAAATGTTCAAACCAAATATAAAACAGAAAAAACAAAAAACAAGGCATTCATAGGCTGCCAAGCCTTCATGTCAAGCGTTATTCAAGGGCCACGCAACCGCTGAGTTAAACCTTAATTCAACCCTCGTAAGCCGGACCTCACATGACCAATCGCTGTTTTAAATTTGACAAATTCAGGGTCTTTAAAAGATTGATTGTCAAGAGTATTGCGAGTCATTCTAGGATTACCTGGTCGGAGTGGCAGGCAAACAAAAGGCAGGATAACCCGGATTTTTTGGTGAATACACCTGGCGTCCAAGCCTATTACAAGGGTCAACAAAGCTCTGTTCATTAACAAAGAGCCCCCAAGTAATATTTCATTCCAGGCCTATAAGCTGGATCAGTAGGGTAGTCATAGCTATGCTCAATGAGCAGGAAGCCCAAAAGTATTTTGTAATCATGGCATACAAGCCAGATTAAGAGGGTAATCGTAGCTATGCTCAATAAGCAGGAAGCCCCCAAGTGATCGTATGAAGTGACAATAAAGACTCATATTCTCAGAAATGAAACGACAGAGGCCCTGAATTATCAGGGATGCCGGCTTTATTATATTCATCATAATATATACATTGATAGAAATATGTACATCACAAGAGCCGGTGGCTCAGGTGTAATAAGGCCGAAGATGAGCAATGTTCCATGGCCGACGGGTCTCCTCCTCAGATTTGTGTGAGTCCTTGTGCTCTCGAACATCAATGAGGTAGTATGATCCGTTGTTCAGATTTTTGCTGACCACAAAAGGCCCTTCCCAAGGCGGGGATAGCTTGTGCATATCAGTTTGATCCTGGATAAGCCGGAGCGCCAAATCTCCTTCTTGAAAGGTTCTGGTTTTAACCCGACGGCTATGATAATGGCACAGATCTTGCTGGTAAATCGCCGAATGAACCGCCGCCAGGTCACGCTCCTCATCCAATAGGTCAATAGCATCCTGACGTGCTTGTTCATTATTAGCTTCAACATAAGCCGCCACACGGGGCGAGTCGTGACAGATGTCACTAGGGCGAACCGCCTCTGCTCCGTAAACCATGAAGAAAGGCGTGTAACCCATATATCTGTTGGGGGTGGTATTGATGATCCATAACACTGAGGGTAATTCCTGCACCCAACAACCCGGTGTCCTCTGCAAAGGGACCATAAGCCGGGGCTTGATACCTCTCAAAATTTCTTGATTGGCTCTTTCAGCTTGGCCATTGGACTGGGGGGTGAGCCACTGATGATACATCAAGACGAATATGCTCTCGTTGATAGAACTCTTTCATAGCACCCTTGGACAGATTAGTGCCATTATCAGTTATAATGCTGTGGGGATAACCAAAATGGAAAATCACCTTTTTGATGAACTGAACCGATGTCGCCGCGTCACACTTACTGACCGGCTCTGCCTCAACCCACTTTGTAAATTTGTCAACCGCCACCAAAAGGTGGGTCTTTTTATCTTTGGACCTTTTGAAAGGTCTAATCATATCAAGCCCCCAGACTACAAATGGCCAAGTGATTGGAATCATCCTCAATTCTTGAGCCGGCACATGAGCTCGTCTTGAAAATTTATCACAACTGTCACATTTACTGACCAGATCTTTTGCATCAGCATCAGCCGTCAGCCAATAAAATCCATGACGAAAAGCCTTGGCTACGAGAGATTGAGAGCCGGCGTGATGACCACAGTCTCCTTCATGAATCTCTCATAGAATCTCACGGCCCTCCTCAGGAGAAACACAACGTTGAAACACTCCTGTAACACTGGAGCGGTGCAACTCTCCATTAACAATAGTCATTGACTTAGACCGCCGGGTTATCTTCCTGGCCAAAGTTTCATCTTCAAGTAACTCGCCCTAGGTCATACAAGCCAAATATGGAACTGTCCAATTAGGAATAGCATGAAGAGCCGCCACCAATTGTGCCTCCGGGTCAGGAATAGCAAGATCTTCCTCTGTGGGCAATTTGACTGAAGGGTTATGCAGAATATCAAGGAAAACGTTAGGTGGCACCGGCTTACGCTGGGACCCTAACCGGATCAAAGCATAAGCCGCCTCTCATTTTTCCTGCGATCAACAGGTTCCACTTGATAACCTTTGAAATGACCAGCAATAGTATCAACCTCGCGGCGGTAAGCCGCCATGAGTGGGTCCTTAGAATCCCAAGTGCCTGAAACTTGCTGAGCCACCAAATCTGAGTCACCAAAACACCTCACCCGGCTTAGATTCATCTCCTTAACCATCCAAAGACCATGGAGTAAGGCTTCATACTCAGCTGCATTGTTAGTACAAGGGAACATCAACCTTAAAACATAACAACTTATCACCTCGTGGGGAAGTCAAAATAACTCCAGCCCCCGAGCCTTCCAACTGTCTGGATCCATCAAAGTGAATAGTCCAATATGTGCTATCCGGCTTCTCCTCAGGCATTTGCAGCTCTGTCCAATCATTGATGAAATCCACAAGTGCTTGAGACTTGATGGTTGTGCGAGGCATGTATTTCAAACCATGGGGTCCAAGCTCAATGGCCCACTTGGCTACCCGACCTGTGGCTTCTCTGTTTTGAATAATATCCCCTAAAGGAGCAGAACTAACCACAGTGATGGGATGACTCAGAAAATATTGCTTGAGCTTTCGACTAGCCATGAAACACCCCATATACCAGCTTCTGCCAATGCGGATACCTATGCTTGGACTCAATGAGAACCTCACTGATGTAATAAACTGGCCGCTGAAACGGATATTCCTTGCCAGATTCCTTTCTTTCCACAACAATCACCACGCTGACAGCCCGGCTATTAGCAGCCACGTATAACAATAAGGGCTCCTTATCAATAGGAGCAGCAAGGATCGGCGGCTCGGCTAACTGTTTCTTCAAGGCTTCAAATGCCTGATCAGCAACATAACTCTAGACAAAGTGATATGTTTTCTTCATCATCTGGTATAGAGGGATAGCTTTTTCTCCCAACCAACTTATGAACCGGCTTAAGGCCACAATACGACCTGCCAGACACTGAACATCATTGATACACGCCGGTTTAGCCAAGGAAGTAATAGCTTTGATATTTTCCGGGTTAGCCTCAATGCCTCTTTTGGAAACCAGAAAACCCAAGAGCTTGCCTACTGGTACAACAAAGACACACTTGGCCGGGTTAAGAATCATCTTCTAAACCCGGAGATTGTCAAAGGTCTCTTTCAAATCATCTATCAAGGTCTCCTTCTGAAAGAAATATGCCCTAGAGGCAATAATAAAGTTGTTATTTATATTTCCTTATATCATGATAAATGTTTATTATTCATGCTAGAATTGTATTAACCGGAAACTTAGTACATGTGTGAATACATAGACAAACAGAGTGTGCCTAGTATGCCTCTACTAGACTAGCTCGTTAATCAAAGATGGTTAAGTTTCCTGACCATAGACATGTGTTGTCATTTGATGAACGGGATCACATCATTAGGAGAATGATGTGATGGACAAGACCCACTCGTTAGCTTAGCATTATGATCGTTGCAGTTTCATTGCTACTACTTTCTTCATGACTTATACATGTTCCTCTGGCTATGAGATTATGCAACTCCCGAATACCGGAGGAACACTTAGTGTGCTATCAAAGGTCACAACGTAACTAGGTGATTACAAAGATGCTCTACAGGTGTCTCCAAAGGTGTTTGTTGGGTTGGCATAGACCGAGATTAGGATTTGTCACTCCGTGTATCGGAGAGGTATCTCTGGGCCCTCTCGGTAATGCACATCACTATAAGCCTTGCAAGCAATGTGACTAATGAGTTAGTCATGGGATGATGCATTACGGAACGAGTGCCGATAATGAGATTGAACTAGGTATGATGATACCGACGATCGAATCTCGGGCAAGTAACATACCGATGACAAAGGGAACAACGTATGTTGTTATGTCGTTTGACCGATAAAGATCTTTGTAGAATATGTAGGAGCCAATATGAGCATCCAGGTTCCGCTATTAGTTATTGACCGGAGATGTGTCTCGGTCATGTCTACATAGTTCTCGAACCCGTAGGGTCCGCACGCTTAATGTTCGATGACGATTTGTATTATGAGTTATGTGATTTGATGACCGAAGTTTGTTTGGAGTTCCGGATGAGATCATGGACATGACGAGGAGTCTCGAAATGGTCGAGAGATAAATATTCATATATTGGAAGGTTGCATTTGGACATCGGAATGGTTCCGAGTGGTTCGGGCATTTTTTCGGAGTACCGGGAGGTTACCGGAACCCCCCGGGAGAAGTATTGGACCTATTGTGCCTTATACGAGGAGAGGAGAGAGGCCACGTGAGTGGGGCGCGTCCCCCTTTCCCAAACCGAATTGGACTAGGGGAGGGGGCCGGCCCCCCTCTTTCCTTCTCCCTCTCTCTCCCTTCCCTTTCCCTCGGGTGGAAGAAAGGAAAAGGGGGGGGGTGAATCCTACTCGGACTAGGAGTCCAAGTAGGACTCCCCCCTTGGCACGCCCTACCTGGCCGGCCTCCTCTCTCCCTCCCTCCTTTATATACGTGGCCAGGGGGCACCCCAATAGCACAACAGACAATCTCTTAGCCGTGTGCGGTGCCCCCCTCCAAAGTTACACACCTCGGTCATATCGTCGTAGTGCTTAGGCGAAGCCCTGCGCCGGTAACTTCATCATCATCGTCACCACGCTGTCGTGCTGGCGGAACTCTCCCTCGGCCTAAATGAAGGAAATATGCCCTAGAGGCAATAATAAAGTTATTATTTATTTCCTTATATCATGATAAATGTTTATTATTCATGCTAGAATTGTATTAACCGGAAACTTAGTACATGTGTGAATACATAGACAAAACAGAGTGTCCCTAGTATGCCTCTACTTGACTAGCTTGTTTATCAAAGATGCTTATGTTTCCTGACCATAGACATGTGATCTCATTTGATGAACGGGATCACATCATTAGGAGAATGATGTGATGGACAAGACCCACTCGTTAGCTTAGCATTATGATCGTTACAGTTTCATTGCTACTACTTTCTTCATGACTTATACATGTTCCTCTGGCTATGAGATTATGCAACTCCCGAATACCGGAGGAACACTTAGTGTGCTATCAAAGGTCACAACATAACTAGGTGATTACAAAGATGCTCTACAGGTGTCTCCAAAGGTGTTTGTTGGGTTGGCATAGACCGAGATTAGGATTTGTCACTCCATGTATCGGAGAGGTATCTCTGG
Source organism: Triticum aestivum (assembly GCF_018294505.1). Classification (NCBI taxonomy): domain Eukaryota; kingdom Viridiplantae; phylum Streptophyta; class Magnoliopsida; order Poales; family Poaceae; genus Triticum; species Triticum aestivum. The sequence continues at coordinate 354,592,153 of NC_057796.1, read as the reverse complement.
GCCCTCTCGGTAATGCAGATCACTATAAGCCTTGCAAGCAATGTGACTAATGAGTTAGTTGCGGGATGATGCATTACGGAACGAGTAAAGAGACTTGCCGGTAACGAGATTGAACTAGGTATGATGATACCGACGATCGAATCTCGGGCAAGTAACATACCGATGACAAAGCGAACAATGTATGTTGTTATGCGGTTTGACCGGTAAAGATCTTCGTAGAATATGTAGGAGCCAATATAAGCATCCAGGTTCCCCTATTTGTTATTGACCAGATATGTGTCTCGGTTATGTCTACATAGTTCTCGAACCCGTAGGGTCCGCACGGTTAACGTTCAAGGACGATTTGTATTATGAGTTATGTGATTTGATGGACTGAAGTTTGTTTAGAGTACCGGATGAGATCACGGACATGACGAGGAGTCTCGAAATGGTCGAGAGGTAAAGATTCATATATTGGAAGGTTGCATTTGGACATCGGAATGGTTCCGAGTGGTTCGGGCATTTTTCCGGAGTACCGGGAGGTTACCGGAACCCCCCGGGAGAAGTATTGGGCCTAGTGGGCCTTATTGGAGGAGAGGAGAAAGGGCCACGTAAGAGGGGCGCCCCTCCCCTTGCCCAAACCGAATTAGCCTAGGGGAGGGGCCGGCCCCCCTCTTTCCTTCCCCCTCTCTCTCCCTTACCTTTCCCTCCGGTGGAAGAAAGGAAAAGGGAGGGGCCGAATCCTACTTGGACTAGGAGTCCAAGTAGGACTCCCCCCTGGCGCGCCCAAACCTGGCCGGCCTCCTCTCTCCCTCCCTCCTTTATATACGTGGCCAGGGGCACCCCAATAGCACAACAGACAATCTCTTAGCCGTGTGCGGTGCCCCCCTCCATAGTTTTACACCTCAGTCATATCGTCGTAGTGCTTAGGCGAAGCCCTGCGCCGGTAACTTCATCATCACCGTCACCACGCCGTCGTGCTGACGAAACTCTCCCTCGACCTCAGCTGCATCTAGATTTCATGGGACATCACCGAGCCGAACGTGTGCAGATCGCGAAGGTGCCGTACCTTCGGTGCTAGGATCGGTCGAATTGTGAAGACGTACGACTACATCAACCGCGTTGTCATAACGCTTCCGCTTTTGGTCTATGAGGGTACGTAGACAACACTCTCCCCTCTCGTTGCTATGCATCACCTAGATGGATCTTGCGTGTGCGTAGGAAGTTTTTTGAAATTACTGCGTTCCCCAACAGTGGCATCAGAGCCAAGTCTATGCGTAGATGTTATATGCACGAGTAGAACACAAAGAGTTGTGGCGATAATAGTCATACTACTTACCAGCATGTCATACTTTGATTCGGCGGTATTGTTGGATGAAGCGGCCTAGACCGACATTACGCGTACGCTTACGCGAGACTGGTTCTACCGACGTGCTTCGCACACAGGTGGCTAGTGGGTGTCTGTTTCTCCAACTTTAGTTGAATCGAGTGTGGCTACGCCCGGTCCTTGTTGAAGGTTAAAGCAGCACACCTGACGAAACATTGTTGTGGTTTTTGATGCGTAGGTAAGAATGGTTCTTGCTAAGCCCGTAGCAGCCACGTAAAACTTGCAACAACAAAGTAGAGGACGTCTAACTTGTTTTTCCAGGGCATGCTGTGATGTGATATGGTCAAGACGTGATGAGATATAATTTGTTGTATGAGATGATCATGTTTTGTAAAAGTTATCGGCAACTGGCAGGAGCCTTATGGTTGTCGCTTTATTGTATGAAATGCAATCGCCATGTAATTGCTTTACTTTATCACTAAGCGGTAGCGATAGTCGTAGAAGCAATAGTTGGCGAGACAACAACGATGCTTCGATGGAGATCAAGGTGTCAAGCCGGTGACGATGGTGATCATGACGGTGCTTTGGAGATGGAGATCAAAGGCGCAAGATGATGATGGCCATATCATATCACTTATATTGATCTTATGATCTTTGCAGAGGACAAAGGTACTAGGGATATTTCCTCCATTTATATTCGTAAGAATTGCATGTGATGTTTATCCTTTATGCATCTTATTTTGCTTAGTACGGCGGTAGCATTATAAGATGATCCCTCGCTAAATTTCAAGGTATAAGTGTTCTCCCTGAGTATGCACCGTTGCGACAGTTCTTCGTGGTGAGACACCACGTGATGATCGGGGGTGATAAGCTCTACGTTCACATACAACGGGTGCATGCCAGTTTTGCACACGCTGAATACTCGGGTTAAACTGGACGAGCCTAGCATATGCAGATATGGCCTCGGAACACTAGAGACCGAAAGGTCGAGCGTGAATCATGTAGAAGATATGATCAACATAGTGATGTTCACCATTAAAAACTACTCCATCTCAGGTGATGATCGGACATGGTTTAGTTGATTTGGATCACGTGATCATTTAGATGACTAGAGGGATGTCTATCTAAGTGGGAGTTCTTAAGTAATATGATTAATTGAACTTTAGTTTATCATGAACTTAGTCCTGGTAGTATTAGCATATCTATGGTGTAGATCAATAGCTCACGATGTAGCTCCCCGTTTATTTTTTATATGTTCCTAGAGAAATATAAGTTGAAAGATGATAGTAGCAATGATGCGGACTTGGTCCGTGATCGGAGGATTTTCCTCATTTCTGCACAGAAAAATTATGTCCTTGATGCACCGCTAGGTGACAGAACTATTGCAGGAGCAGATGCAGATGTTATGAATGTTTTGGCAAGCTCGGTATGATAAGTACTTGATAGTTTAGTGCACCATGATTTACGACATAGAACCGGGACTTCAAAAATGTTTTGAACTCCACGGAGCATATAAGATGTTCCAAGAGTTGAAATTAGTATTTCATACTCATGCCCGTGTCAAGAGGTGTGAGACCTCTGACAAGTACTTTTCCTACAAGATGGAGGGGAATAGCTCAAGCAGTGAGCATGTGCTCAGATTGTCTGGGTACTACAATTGCTTGAATCAAGTGGGAGTTAATCTTCCAGATAAGATAGTAATTGACAAAGTTCTCTAGTCACTATCACCAAGTTACTAGAACTTTGTGATGAACCATAATATGCAAGGGATGACGAAAACAATTCCCAAGCTCTTCGCGATGCTAAAATCGGCGAAGGTAGAAATCAAGTAAAGCATCAAGTGTTGATGGTTGACAAAGACCACTAGTTTTAAGAAAAAGGGCAAAGAGAAGAAGGGGAACTTCAAGAAGAATGGCAAGCAAGTTTTTGCTCAAGTGAAGAAGCCCAAGTCTGGACCTAAGCCTGAGACTAAGTGCTTCTACTGCAAAGGGACTAGTCACTGGAAACGGAACTGCCCCAAGTATTTGGCGGATAAGAAGGATGGCAAAGTGAACAAAGGTATATTTGATATACATGTTATTGATGTGTACTTTACTAGTGTTTATAGCAACCCCTCAGTATTTGATACTAGTTCGGTTGCTAAGAGTAGTAACTTGAAACAGGAGTTGCAGAATGAACAGAGACTAGTTAAGGGTGAAGTGACAATGTGTGTTGGAAGTGGTTCCAAGATTGATATGATCATCATCGCACACTCCCTATACTTTCGGGATTAGTGTTGAACCTAAATAACTGTTATTTGGTGTTTGCGTTGAGCATGAATATGATTGGATCATGTTTATTGCAATACGGTTATTCATTTAAGTCAAAGAATAATTGTTGTTCTGTTTACATGAATAAAACCTTCTATGGTCATACACTTAATATAAATGGTTTATTGAATCTCGATCATAGTGATACACATATTCATAATATTGAAGCCAAAAGATGCAAGGTTAATAATGATAGTGCAACTTATTTGTGGCACTGCCGTTTAGGTCATATTGGTGCAAAACGCATGAAGAAACTCCATGCTGATGGGCTTTTGGAATCACTTGATTATGAATCACTTGATGCTTGCGAACCATGCCTCATGGGCAAGATGACTAAAACTCCGTTCTCCGAAACAATGGAGCGAGCAACTGACTTTTTGGAAATAATACATACTGATGTATGCGGTCCGATGAGTGTTGAAGCTCGCGACGAGTATCGTTATTTTCTGACCTTCATAGATAATTTGAGCAGATATAGGTATATCTACTTAATGGAACATAAGTCTGAAACATTTGAAAAGTTCAAAGAAATTTAGATTGAAGTGGAGAATCATCGTAACAAGAAAATAAAGTTTCTACGATCTGATCACATAGGCGAATATTTGAGTTACGAGTTTGGCCTTCAATTTAAACAATGTGGAATAGTTTCACAAATTCATGCCACCTAGAACACCACAGCATAAAGGTGTGTCCGAACATCGTAACTGTACTTTATTAGATATCACTACAAAAAAAAGACACATCCGTGACATTTTGGGCCGAACGAAATTTTTTTCTATCATACATATGACACTTCTATGACGATAATTGTGACAAAACCCGGTATCATCATAGATGTGGTGGGGTCCTACTTCTATGACAAAAAATCATGACAGAAAATGGGCTTTTCGTCCTGGACGGGCCGGAGACGCAGCTGCATGACATTCTTCGGGCCGTCCATGACAGAAAAAACCATGGTAGAAGCGAGGGCGAGGAAAATTTCGGGGAGTTCCCGGTTACGGTGGGAGGTCGGGGGCCGAGCGATGCGCGTTTCTCTCGTACACGTACGCGCATGTGTATGAGGCGTTGGCTCTAACTAAACCCGAGCGAGGCGTTGGGCTCTAACTGAACCCGAGCGATTGCACTGCAGGCTACGCATTACTGAACCCGAGCGATCGATCGATGGCTGTTAACTGAACTCGATCGAGCGATTCCTTCGCTACTGCTGCTAACCGAAGCCGATCGATGCTGCCTCTGAGATGAACAGTGA